>NW_026943680.1:0-3886 GCF_024139115.2 Armigeres subalbatus
TTTTTTATCTATTTCTCTTTCCTGATTATCTACTCCGTATGAGCTCACGACGCAAAACATTTTCGCCATCCGGCCCATAGTGTTAAGTGGTTTCTTTTTAATTGCCGTACATCTCGTAGTTGGTGCGTCATCTAGAATTGAAATAAGAGACCAAACATAAACCTTTCTTAAGTGATCGTATAGCATGAGGGCTTTTTTTTTAGACATAGATTTTACTTGTTGTTTGCTGAGACTGATTCCGCTCATGTAAATTGATTGGTATTTAAGTTCGACTCAGCTATTTTTTTTTTAAGTCTGCTGAGACTGAATCTGTTTCATGCAATTTTAAATTTCACTTGAGTCTCAATGTTTAAACACTCAAGTCTTAGTTCAATGTAATTTATTTATTTTCCATATATATACATAATAATAAGGGGTCAATGTAACTTCTTTTTTTTGCCGTTGTTCTAAGCAGCAGTTTTCAGCCGCTATTTTGTTGTTTAATCTGAAGCATATTTTTTTGTTTTTGTAGTAAGTCGTTTATTAGCATTATACAGAAAATTTGTTTTACTAAACTATTTTACAAATTTGTGGTTTCTAAAGCGACAAGAGAGTTCATTGACATATATACACTGGATTTTTGTTTTTACACGATTTATACTTTTCTCAATTTTCCACTCATCCCAAAAACAAGTTTAAATGTATATTAGTACCCATCGCGTGATTTTTTCTTGATTTATTCTGGATTTTTGAAAGAAGTTGGTAAGAGGTTTATGAAAATTGAAGTCACATGATCTAAAATATTTAGTTTAAAAAAATCGCAAAAACAAAAAATCCCATAGAGATATATATTTATTTACCCATTGGTTCTGGCTATGTCAGAGTCAAAACTTTTCTCTCCAATGTCATGAAAAACAACGAATAAAAATTGTGTACCCAAATGAACGGGGTTCTAGCTCATCGCGAAAGTCGTACACAGAATGACGTCCTTCTCTTTTCTCGTTTGTTGAGTATTTCAGGTGAGTCTCTGCAAAACTTAATGTTTTGTATAGGGCTTTCCAGCCTTCCTGGGAATCAACTTCTGGGAAATGGGAAATAAAGTACAATAATTCCTGGATTTCCTGGGATCCCGGGAAGCATAAAAAAACTTCGAAGCTCATGAACGAACGTAGTTTCAATTTTGTAGTAGTAAATACGATTTTCAGGTATACAGGATGACATCAGGGATGCTTGCTATTTTGTCCTCAAATTATGAAAGACTTGTTGAAAGACTGAGAATGTTTTTGTTCAGCCCGAAAAGCAAATAACTCCTTCTACAAAACGTTCGCCATGTCAGTGGCATTAGCATCTGCTCTAATAGAGTGTAAGATCTACAGTGCACTGATAAGCTCCGCTATATGCCACTTTTCTGCGTTTTTTTTTAAAACTTTTCAGGTTGCATCTGCATTTTTTTCCAAGTTTTGGATAACGACATTTGCTTCGAGAGATTCTCTTCTATTATCACCAAAATATTCCAATCTCCAACTATTCTCATACTCGATGACTTTTTTTGTATAGAATCTTCTAGGTCAACTTTGAAGGATAAACTATTTTTATTCATGTACGTCTACGTACGTGAACACAATTTGTAGGTTTATAAGTGAAGATGAATGAAGACGGAAATGAGAATTCTTCTATTCGAAATAAAAAAGAGCCTACAGGTAGTGCTTGATTGTCGTACTTTAATGATCCTGACTATAATATTTTTTCTAGTCAAACTATCCTTGTAAATGCCGAAATAGTGTTTAAAAGCGACAAGGAAACAAGTTTCAGTAAATATCTCAAAACACAAACGAGTCTTCGGAATATGAGTTTGCTCAGGAATTGAAAACAAAAGGATTAAAGGTCTTAAAATTTTCTGATGTTTAATAGAACAAACCTGCCAAAGCGAAGTCACTGCTATTGCCTGAATATCTGCGAACATTGGTAGCTCCTGCTGTTTCCACCGTATACACTCAATTTTAATTCGACTTCACAACACTTCTACCGACGTTTGAACCTACTAAATGAACGAATGATAGATACAAACTGGTTCTTTTGAACTACCTCTCTTCAATATTAATAAATATACCGTAAGACCTGTGGCATTTTCAGTTATAACTTAAATTCTTAGTCTCTCTCAAAAGTGAAAGAAGTAGTAAGAGGATGCTTGTAAAAAAATGTAATTGATAATTCTAAAATCTGAGATAATTAAATTTAAAAATAAGACAATTATTACAGAATATTTGAAAACGGTCATTTCCCTGGAAATTCGGGAAATTGATGAGCATAAATCCTGAAATTGGAATCCTGGAAAGAAGATTTCGGGAAATCGTTTCCGGGAATGGAAGCACTAGTTTTGTAAATTGTGTTTTTACCAAAGAAATGTCATGTCTCAATCTTGATTCTTTTTTTTCCAAACTGTGCTGCCAGTTTACTTTTCTCTACGACAATTGATAGATTCTTATAAATATTCAATCTGCTTTACTACAGAAATCAATCAAACTGATCATTTTTTCATAGATGACCCCTTTTTTAATAGCGTTTAAAGTTCATGGAAAGTTTTATCAATTGTATTGCTTTTAGTATTTTTTATGCAAGTTTTCTTATTATTATTATTATTCTTTTGTAAATTTTAAATTTTTATTATTACTTTGTAGTACAAATTATGTAACGCTTGAGGAAAGAGGGAGGAAATTGAGCAACCGTTACTTATTGTGATACAGGGAAGGGGAAGCAGAATCAAAATCAGGGTACGCCGCAATTTGCATTAATATGGTGGCCTGCTTTAAATGAGGAGAAAGAGAAATAGTCAACAATAGTAGCTAGATGTTTTGCCTTTCCTGTACAATAAAGTTGTACCGAAAGGCAATATGATCACTCCAAAACGAACTTTTGATAGGAGCCCTGGAGACCCACAGTGATGTCTGTATGTGGCAAGGTGTGTGTATGTTTTTTTTCTCCTGGGCAAATGAGGTCTATTTGCTCAACAGACATCCTGGGTTGTCTAGGCAAGGGGTTAGGGACCACCTCCAACAGCAAACGAGGGAGGCAGGATCACTCCCTCGACTTCCAGATCCGTCGCATTGCCGCTAAGCCCATGTCGTCCCTTCTTTGGTACAACTACATAGAAAGTAATGCTTCTGGGGAGATGTTTTCGTAAAACAGAGAAATATCAAAGAAGCAAATTCAATTGAGATGTATAAGAATTGACAGACAAGTATCGAGAATGAGTCTTTAAATAAGGAAAAGGAAGGGTAATATATGAAATTAAGAATGAGTACTGAATTGAATCCTGAACAGTATGGTTTGGGTCAAAAAGCTTGGAGCAACTGATATCCGAAAGCAGGGTATCCAACATATGAAAACGGAACCAATCCGTGACTCCGTCGGGATAGTGGATGAACAAGAAATGTTTCTAAGGTCTCTCGTCTCTATAATGTCCACCATAATGATGATGGTTTATTTCACTATACACACAATTCGCTGCCAGGGAGTTTTTATCTTAGAACTTTCTACTCCCCATCTTATAACCTGTAGGACCTGCGGATTTTGGAGTTTTGTGTCTTGTATATCCACTTTCGAAAAAAAAATAATGACAAAAGATTGGTGGAAAATCGATTTTCCGATTAATGTCCGCCTAAATCCTCATAGGAGCTTGATCCTGCAAACAGTAAAAACTTTGCTTATTTCAATAAGAGGCCCATGAAAATATAAACCATTATTTCAACATCGTTTTTCTGCAAGATTCTAAATACTTTCCAATGAAAAATTACACGTGAAATAAACAACGTAAAATGGATAAAAATTTGCAGCATATATTTTAATCTCCATAGGAAGACTGTAAACAACTGGTAAAGTCAAACGACCTGTTACATACCAATACAAT
>NW_026943681.1:0-23890 GCF_024139115.2 Armigeres subalbatus
GACATAGTTTTCCTTAGCATAATTATTTTCTCAGGTAGTTACAATATACATACATACATACAACATACATTGTGTCATTTCCACGGGAGTTTAAATGGAATCATTATTATTACGTTTGCTAGCAAATGTTTTCTGTCATCCTGAAGTATCTCTTAATGCAGTTTTATGACTGATACACTTAATTTCATTCTCTGGATATTAAAGCTTTGAATTCCCTGTCTACTTTCATGGACTGAATAAAAAAATACTCCTCATCAAATGGCAACGAAAGCAATACTGGCTGGCGAAGAAAAACTAAAATGAAAACACTTTCCCTCGTTGCCATCCGCTGCCAATACACATGATAAATCGATTATGCCTTTCTGGATGAAAAGAAACTGTCGTGCCAAGTGAATGCGGCACTATCCTTCCTTCTGATGGCATTGCGTTGACATCTATTGAATTCATGTCCGGAATAAGCTGCAGTAAGGTAATTTACTATGTCCCATAAAATATTGTGGCCATTACTCGGACTGTCGTATTGTCCTGAGGCCCATTCCATTCCTGCCAATTGAAACTTAAAACCTAAATCAAATGGGATTTCCACCTGCCACAGGCCTACGAACGCTGTCTCTGCAATGAGTTCGCAAGTATTGCATATATCTAGAACAAACAATGAACTGCACCATGGCGAGGATTTACAGTTTAGCAATCCATGATGCTTGATGGAAAGAATCGATTTGGCTAAAATTTAAAATGTAAGCAATGCGTTGGAATCGGACGAGCAAACATAATTAAAATTCCGGCATAAATAATCATTACTTCGTGACATACGCGACAACTCGTCACTACTTGTTTCCCATGAATTTCCAGCTTCTACTATTAGCTGAACTGGCAGTGCTGCTGAGGGACCCAATACCCAGAGTTCAGTGAGAATGAAAAGGCGGGCAACACTGCCAGGATCACGGAACCATCGAAAGGCGTTCGGAACGGGGCATCATTCCCTTCAGAAGATGGCCATAGAGCAGAACGTGTACTATTCGACCCACTTGTCGTGCACCATCCCTTTCTACGCGCTTCACATATAGAAACTGAATTTGAATTTCATAGGGGTTCCCAATTTCTCCTTTGATTTGATTGATTAAGCTTGATTAAACCAATGAGGCGTTAAAATATGGAAATATCACATTATGCCATTTTCATCAGTTTTAATAATAAACCATCAGGAGAAACTTCATCCTGAAAATACTTTTCACCTTAGGTTCTTAAGTACTTTGTTGGTAGCTTGCTATTAATTATTATCTATAAACCATATAAAATAAGCAAGTAACATCCTATGTGTTTTAACTCAACTCATCTTATGACAAATGAAGACATCCCAATATACAGCTCTAAATAACTCCCTATCTACTAAATTATATCGCTAAAAATCGTGATAAAATGTTTCATTGAATGTGGCTTCTGATGTCAATGAGCAAAACATCATAAAACATCGAGAAGCACAATACCCAGAGCACGACGTCGAAGCTGTTCCCTTTTCTCCAAACTATGAAGAACCCCTGCGAAATAGGTACTTGTTCTGGTTTTGATTTCGCATCCACCAGCGCCGCCACCGCAAGGGAGCCCACACTACTAACCATCTACGATCCAGCGCGGACGCACTGCGGCGCGGTACACCTTATTCATGCTAATTGGATGGCTCCGTGTCGGTGCGGAAAAACTTTGGTTCACGTTCGCTCATTTCTGCAAAAAACATACCCCTGGAATTTGCCGTTACTGCCAGTTAGTTCCTAATACTTGCCAGGCGCGACTGGATGCCTGCGTGAACATTCGCCAAGGCGCATGAAGGACCGCTATAGCTCTGATGGAGGTGCACAGTGAAGGGGGAGAGAGCGACTATTCGATAAAAGTCAAAACAATGGCACCCACTCCCTCCACATTTTGACGACGCTACGGATGGCTTTGCGGTCCTCATAGGGAGACAAGGGTGGAAAAGCTTCAGCTCGAAGCTGGTGTAAAAGTGTTTTCCGCCCTCATGGAATCTGGATCTGGCTGACCACGATGAGTCCACGAAGACCGCGATCAACGACCGAGTAGGTAGGATTCTGTTATTCTTGTTGGATTTCGTTGAACTTTGCGACTCACGCTTGCGGTACGTGGCATAATACACCTGTTTTTGACGTAAACTACGCCCAAGGGGAAGACCTTAGATACAGGGTGCAAAACCGAAATTCCAAATTCGAGACCGTCACGAAATTAGGGATAGATTTCAAACGTTAATAGCGTCTTTTATCTTTTCAGATGGATTTTCGACATTTGCCATCAATCGATTCAGAAACTCTCCAGCAATTTGCCAATTCTATTGATACTATTGATTATCAACGTTAAACTATTGAAATGTTGTTTCTTTCCAAACCGCGTGAAAAATTCAATTCCGTCTTTACAAATCCTCAACACGGACACATCAGATTTGCAGGAAGGTACGGGCCTTTGATGATACACTGCTTCGTTTTCCGGTGTATAAAGCCCTGTGTTTCAAGCCGTGCGCGCGCTCATTTTCCTTTACCTGAGATGTCAAGGCGAAGCAGTGACCAGGGCGTGACCAGAAGCGGTCCCAGTGACAACGGCTGTCCTTCAGTGGTGGTGGTGCGGATGAAATTCTTTTCGTCGTCGGTGGTGGTGGCGGTCGTGAAGCAGCAGCACATCATTTTCATCCGTGTCCCATCTTCGGCGGATCTGGCAATCGACGGCGTTTCGTTGAGCTGAATCATCGGATGGCGGCTTCGTGAAGCCCAGTGGTTGCTATGTTATTATAAGGCACATATGGCAAATTGAATCGGTTCTTTTCAGGACCATCATTATATTTGGGATGGTAAGGTTGGTTGAAATAATTTTCCTAAAGTGCAACTGCTGTTAGAACTGGAAAAATTCTTCGGTGAAATTTTCTAGCGTAATTCGGAGTTATATGGATTTTAGTGATTGAATGTTGATATTAGGACGAACTTTCTTTCATTGGAAACAAAGCATACGCATTGTTTGGCATCGAGTAGTGGAATCATAGCATTTCAGTGCCGGTCCGAGCATAGGCTGTCATCGAAGATTTGCCACAGCAATTTATTCACTAATGTGGCGTTTGCAACGATTTGGATGTTGTCGGCACAATGCTAGCGAAATTTCTTCCGCGAGACTTTAATTTTGTATTTTTCCTGTTGATGATTGAAAAGAAATTTCGGTTCCGAGATGAACTCTTTATTCAAAGCGCAAACCCTCAACGTTCGGTAGTTGAATCCCAAGCAAGTTATCGGAAAGAGACTCATGCAAACAATTGATTCAAGGCATTATGACTGAAAGAAAATTGTATATGGCTTGTATGGCAGCATTGATGTTTGCATACAGATTTTTTTCTACGTAAACTTCTGTCTACAAGACTCAGATACAATAGGGTTTAAATGGAAATTTCCAAATTTCGAGACTGTCACAAAATTAGGGATTTCCAAATGCTAACAGCGTTGCTTTATCTTTCGATGGATTTTCGAGATTTGCTTATCGTAATCGATTCGGAAACCCTTCAGCACCTCTACAATCTCTATTGATACTATTGATTATCATTAATGCTTAATTTTTTCTACAACAAATAATGGATTTTGAAAAAGTACACCATCAATCTACTCACAATCTACATGTGCTGGATACATTTATACAGTTACATCGAACAACTGAAAACCGGGAAATACGCCACTCCCAAAATTACTTAGGTGACAAATGTTAGAAAGAGACAAAAGATAGGAAAAATAACACAGTGTGTAGTGCCTCCCTGATGAGTCACCTTATAGGCAAAGATCCTTTGAATTACGTAACGCAAAATTTTAGTATTTCAACCCCCCTTATCACACTTCTTCTTTTGTATGAAGCATCTGGGTAAAAAATTATGAATGGACGGTCACACTTCTGCCCAACCCTCTCTCCCCCTAAGCGTTACGTAATTTGTGGACGCTCCTCAAGAGCCACTTTCATTGATGGTAGCCGATCGTTAGTACTTCATATCAAATATCATATCATATCATAGCATATCAAAGAATATTGTACAAATTTGGCATAATCAATTGGTCAACAAAACCCCCTGACACACAGTTAGAACAAAACCTGCCAAAGCTGTCATTCGCCGCTAATGTTGCATGACGACGACCGCGCGACCTGTACACATCATCGCCGGGAATAAAATTTGTGGTAGAGTCTACGATGCCGCCGAATCCACTGGTAGTGGTATCACTACCGATTTCGGTCTGCTCTCCGCGACGTAGGTCAGAAACGAAAAGCTGTCGGTCATGCGCGCGGAAAAGTGGCTGCTTTCTTTGTAACTCAATAAAGTTGAACTCTGTGGCCACGCCCCTTTGGGGTGTGTGATGGTTATACAACATTCGCAGTCATAACGTGACAAACAAAAGAGGCGGGACTCATCGAGCCATCTTTATTGATTATAAGAAAACTGCTTCCTCGCGTGCGCGTGGCATTTCAGCACCTAAAAACTCATGGATGAGCTGAATCTCATCGTACGTTTTCTGTATGTATGTAGACTCACCAGCGTATGTATGTAGAATCAATGAGCGCGTCAAACGGAAAAGCAGCAAAAAATGGCCGTTTTCGCGTGGGATGAATTATCATTCACGCTCAACATTATAAAGTCTTTTCTCTGAATCGTGCTCTCGTGATTCTACTTCACCGACGGAAAACAATCTGCCATCACCAAGCTAATTAAGTTTTCTCACTTTGACTGCAAAATTCATCTCGCCTCAAGTTGTGACATATATGAGCTACTTTCATTGATGGTAGCTAATCGTTAGTAGGGAAATTACGGCTTTGGCAGGCTTTGTTCTTATTATTGTCAGGGGTTTTCTGTAACTAATTATGCCCAAATTTGGCACACAAACATTCTTTGCATTATCAGTATTATTGTGGCCAAATTTGCGTACAAACCGGCCAACAAAACCCCTGACAATAGAACAAAACCCACAAAGCCGTCATTCCCCTAATACTTCATACAATAAATTAATCTGAGCGCTGCTAATGTTAATGACGACGACACCGCGCTGACCCACACCGGATCGCCGGGAATAAAACTTCCTGGTAGGTTCTCCGCCGGGGCAGTAGTAGGGATGAATGACCGCCTGAGTTAATATCCCTCAAAAACAAACCATATCATCGCTTTCATCATCATCCGGCCAAAGGTGGTACCACGGTCTGCTCTTTGCGATTTTGATCTCAAACGAAAGCCGAGTTTCGCGCGCGCGAAAGAGCTGCTTTCTTTGTAAACTCAATAAAGTTGAACCTGTAGCCACGCCCCTTTGGTGGAGTGGTGTGGATGGTTGCCGTCAATATTTGCATTCATACCGGACAACAAAGAGGCGGGACTAATGGGAGCCATCTTTATTGATTATAAGAAAACTGCCTCCTGGGCGCGCGCGAGGCATTTCATTTGAAATGTCGTGAGAGCGGTTCCAGCATCGGCGGAGTTGGGCTGAGAGGAAATTAATCGGTTCTTCCTCAGGGCCACCATTCATATACAAAAGGAAGAGGCAAGGCGAATATTATTCAAAGATAATTTAGGCCACTCTGGCGACGCCATAATGTTGCCGTCCGTAACGATTGCGCCCTGGGGAGAGATCTCATAATATGAATTCGTAATGAATCGGCATCAGTGGCAAGCCAAGTGAAAATGTCGGAAGTGAATCACAAGCAAAAAGTGTCGAGGGAGTTGCTGGAGTAAATATATATTCATGGCGAATGATAAATTGGTAATGTGATCGCATTTTGGCGTGAACTACGGGGGAGACTCTGATACAGTGGCTAGTAGCAGTGATGAGTAATTTCAAAATTGGGGACCGTCACGTAGTCATGTAAGATTTTAAAAGATAATCTTTCGTTCTTTACGGATTTTTTGAGATTTAAATATCAAATGAATGGGAAACTCTCCAACCAATTTGCAAATGTTATTGAAATTTTTGATTATCAACGTTAAACTTAGTGGAAATTTCGTAATTCCTTCGCAAACCCAGTAAAATTCAGACCCAATCAATAATCCTGCAACCCCAACACGGGACATGAGGTTCTTATAAGTTACGGTTATCTTTTCGCCCATCGCCTCCATTTTCTATGCATAAAAGCACCTTCCGTGTCTCATACGCGCACGTCATTTCTCGTTCGAGCATTCTTCAGAGAGCGGACATGATACCACTTCATTTTGGTAGCCTTGAGCCAGCATTGAAGGCGGATTGCCTGGCTATGGAGATAAAGGCATCCCATGCAGCGATAGGCGGTGCAGCCTAACGATTACGGAGCGACGGTCAGGATGGCAGCCTCACCGAGCGAAAATTTTGCCCGCTTACAGTGGTCCAAGTTGACAACGGCTGCCGCGTTGATGTTGGTCGCGTCGGTAAATGGTAGAGCTGGTGGTAATTGCTGATAGGTGAATGGAGCCATTTAAAGTAATCGAATTTTGGATTTACCGTAATCCGGGGTATTACTGATCAATTTTTTCAATGTTTTGTAAATATTTCTCCGTAAATGGTAAATGATTGCTTTTTTCATATTTTTAAAAACGAGTACTGCTAGCGTGTAGAATGCTTTGAGGCTGGTTGTTCTTGATTATTTGATAATACTATAAAATTGTTTAAAAATCTGCTTTTGTCTAGTTTTTCGAATGACTAATTTGGGGTGTAACTTTGATCATCAATCATTTCACTTTGTTACGTTCTATAAAGCAAGTGTTTGTAAAACGCCTTAAGGTAGGCAATTACTTTTGAAATCCTTTATACTGAGGCGCGAAGCGTATTGATTGCTCTTCGGAGTAAGGCATCATGACCGCTAGGGGTGAATTATCTGGTTTTTCAACAATAAAAACAATCAAAATTTGAAATAAAAATATGGATAAACAAAGAGAAAATAAGATTACTTATCACCCAATTGTAGGTGTACGATCTCTAACTCTTTTTTGTTATTATGCTTTGTTTTTTTGAGTGCTTTTTGGCAGCTTACTGTGAGTTAATAACAAAATGATGTTGATTTTATTTTTCAAACTATGGCAAAAATTAAAATGCAAATTTAGTGGAGATTATATTATTCGGGTAGCAAATTTAGTCAAGATTAAAATACTCTAACTCTATAAGGCTAAGTAATCGTAATAACAGAAAAGTAATACTTTATTCATCTTTGAAAATGGTTCAACTGATCAATGTTACCTCTGCTGATCAATGTTCCCCGGATTACGGTACCATCATTACTGTGGGAAAAAATGGTGTTAAGCTGAGAGGATTTTCCAAAGTGCAAAGCAAATTCTGTGACCAGCACACTCTTGGCGTTCAGTAAAAATCTTCTAGCAAGATTCTGAATTCACAGGCTATGTGTTGTCAGGGATTTCCAATGCGTACCATTGAGAAAAATAACAATATAAAATTAATCAAATTTGGAGACAAACTTCTGGTTAATTACGCAGAACTTCGGTTAAGTTATGAAAAATTAAATGCAAGGATGATATCAGGTAGCAGTCAGCTAAAATTTCATTTTTTAAGTTGTTAGGGATTGAAATTGCACATTATCGAAAGTTAATTTAGTTCTTTTTTAGAACCAAAAATTTTATACAAAAGAATATTAAACTGAAACTAATTTTATTCAAAGTGCAAATTATTATTTCAGTAACAGAAATACCCAAATTCAAATTAAGCCTATTCAGAATATTTTTCAAAAATAAGAAAAAACAACAATGAAATTGATTTTTTCGCAAGTGAAACCCTAACAAATTATTAAACAAACAAAAACTAAACTTCTATATTATATAAAACTTTCCGAGAATTAAAAATTTTGACTTAATTGCTAATACGAATATATCAGTCACTATCAAAATGTAAATTTTTAATTGTCGTATCCAACAAATTTTATGTTTTGAATATTGCTCAGACAATTTTCAGTGTTGTCTCAAAAGTAATCAAAGCAACAATTTTGTAATATTCATAAATTATGGGTCTTAAGCTTAAGTCTTCATTTCACCAAATCTGTTTTACGTAGTTTACGCTTGGGCGGTCGTGTCTTTGTACACAACCCCTTATGATTTTTTTTTACACGGTTGGAATTCATTAATTTCTCGGTAACCTAATTTTTACATAGCTTTTGAATAATTTCTGAATTTTCTTTGTGATTTTTGTGAATTTTTTCAAAAGAAGGTCTTAAACGACTAAAACCAAAACCGTGTAAAAAAACCTGGTGTACAGGAATCGCTGAATATTTGATCGGAAACAATTAACGGTCCAAGGTATGAATGTTGGAAGGAGGATGTAAGGGTTTGTTCCGATCTCCACATGAATCGTTTTATTTAGGCTTTATGCAGTACTAACCTAATCCATATTGACGAAATGAATATATTGATGTCTCCAATGCGAATGAAAAGTTGTTTATGTCCCTGGGCTTTATTAAAAAATAAGACTACTTTTGTTGCGAATCCTAGAGTGCTCTGGTGAAAAAAGTAATCGTACTTGCAAAATGTAATTTGAAGCAAATAATTCCGGAAGTCAACGATATTTCCATTAACTCGGATAAATGCGGCATAATGTCGGCCTGATTGTAGTCCATAATCGAAATCGATCATATCACAAAATCCTACGTCAGCAGACCGTGTATGTGGGCTGTAATCACGTGACTGAAATGCGAGGCATGAAGGCCGAAACCATAAAGAGCAAATTAAATTACGGTAGTCTCCATTAACGTGTCAACGCGGGCAAAGAGCGGCACGTTTGTTTAGATTTTCGTTACATCGATAGGTCTCGCATTATTGCAAAAAGTTGCCATGTGGTGCCAACTCGGTAAAATTTTTGATTTTGTTATAGATTGCTCGGGCCTTCCCTTTAGTTTGCGCGGCAAACCATGGTTGATGGTGGCTGGGTTCTGATTCCTGGTCCAGTGTAGGAAATATTCTGGAATGGCAATAAGATATAACTAATGTAAATACGGTCACTAGGTTTAAACCTTTCACAGTTATTACTAACTGTAAAGAACTCAGCAACATTAAGCCACGATGCGGAAATGTTCCATCAACGTAGCATTATGCCAAAGAAAAGGATACTTATCAGATCAATAACTGTGCTTTATTAGCAGCTCTGTGCTGATGAAGACGATAGCGTGTTCTGAATGTGTTATGTAAGCTATAGAAACGAATCAAAGCCAAGAAAATTATTTTGAGCTTTTTAGTGAATGTCTTCACTTGAATCATAAGACTAGTTTATATATCCCATTGACTGATTTAATTAGAGTCTGATATTACAGTTTTGACTCAACAGTAAGCGCCGTCCTCAGTGTCTCGTATAACTCCTCTCGGCAAGTCGAGCCAAGTACATGAGACACTTCTAAGTACGGCCTTACTGTTGAGGCTCGAAATACGTATTCTGCCAAGATACAATTAAGTGGTGGAATTCAATGGGATTGTATAAACTGTCTTTATGACAAGTGAATCAAAGCTTTTGAGCTCACAAAATGTCTTTCTAATAATTGGATTTTGTGTAGAAGCTAGATGTACCAGTTGTATTATAGCACCAGTTGTCGCACTAGTGGTTTATAAGTGCCAAATGACCAATCAATCACCTCCAAACCAAGTAAGTCTATATCGATAAAGTATATTCAGAATGACATGATAACACCTTTTGATTTCCTCCAAAAACAAGCAAAGCATAATTGTAAAAAATGATTTTGTTTGATTTTTATCTAGTCAATTTGCAACGTAGTTGAAGTAAATTCAGTGGTCCCAATTTGGCCAGTCCCATAATAAAACAATGTTTGGATTTGCCAAATAAGGAACCAAAATTAAGAATAGTGCCACAACTGGTGCATGTGTTCTTATTATGGATTAATCAATTTTGATGCTTTATACCAATAATGTTATTGTGGTTTCTACAGCTGTTCTAAGGAGCACGAAGCAAACCTTTCGCTTGATATATAAATTCCACCCACATGCCTCTTTTACTTATTTAAAAAATAGTTGTTCTTAAGGGTATGGCGACAATTGGTACACCCACCCTAGTCGGGCATAAGCATAATAACACATAGTAAAAACAATCTCTCCAATGCTTTTCATTTAATGCTGCTATATTCCCATACCCTACCACACAAGTGAATAAAACTCTGCAAAAGCAGTACATAACTACCGTATTGATACACAAGGGTCAATTATCGTATATCAGATGACCACACTTCACTGGTTAGAGTGAGTCGTGCTGGAGTCTCTGTAATGAAGTTTCTGTCGAATAAACAATTACACATGCTTTTTACAGCAACTAATGCCGAACTGACGAAGAGTTAGTGAGAAAACCAATCTTCGTTTTGTTGCAGCTATAAAATATGGTACGAAAATAAATTTAAGTTCCTACAGAAGGATTACAAAATTCTTCATTTCCTTCAAGGCATGATCAAAGACGTACTACTACTACGGAAGATCTATAGAGAATGGAACGCAAGGGAGTGCAATACTTCAATCAGTTTGCAAACTCAGCCCTCTGCCAAGAATGAATCCATGAAAAGCAGAAAAATTATATTCAGAACGCCACATCGGTACTAATGATTACGCAATCTTACAGCATAATTCTGTTACAGGCGTTATGTATTAGATCACCAGCCTGCAAAAAGTAGCATTGATGTGCCTACCGTGAATTGATTTCTTCACGAATGATGTCGATACGATGTTACCCCAATAAATTTGCCTTGCTGCTTTTTTCCAGCTAACTTCCTTTCCTACTAGGGCTTTGACCAGTGACCAGTGACGAATCGACCAGTGTTGAGCATTGTTCATTGGACAATGAATTTCAAATATTATGAGTGAATTTGACTTCTTAAACATGTTTTGGGCAAATTAGGCAGGATGACATGCAGATGAACTAGAGTATATGGCTTAAATCTTAGCCTTAATATGCTGTGGTTGGAGCGTATTTATCATTGTAAATTTTCTGTATATTGAGCTCTAAATCCAAAAATTATGCCACCAGACGGTTTGCGTTTAATTTTGATTATTGCGCTAAGTGGCACACAAAAGCCCAACAATAATAATTGTGTCCATATAATCCTCATATTCAAGCATGAGCATGAGCATATACGCATGAGTACATTATGACCGCACAATTCCGTAGTTGCTACCCGTGATTGATCTGAACTTGGTGATATTGTACAGAGAACAGCAATTAATGGGGCTTGGGATTAGCTACCCATACTAAAGTTTGGAGTTCGGATGATATATAACATGTCACGTCTGCCCTGTTCTTCAGCTTCAGTATCTGACTGCTCGTGTATTTCTGCTTACCATATATCTTAAAGTGCCACATTTGCTCATGTGCTTGCCCAAACTCAAGCCACCAAAGCGATGTTTCCAAAAAACAATTTGAATTAACAACCATGATGACCCTGCAGCGTAAGTATAGCAGTGGTGCCTATGCGTGGAAGGCTTATTCAACAGGGCAAAAGTGTAAACAAGACAAAAAAGTGTACCTGGAGGCGACCTTGTAATGGAATTTTACAATTTGACCTACTGAGAACGGAAATGTAAACTATAAATTTAAGGCTTCGTTCTCTAGGGATTGAATTTCAAGCATGTTAATGTGAAACAGATTTGAATACAAGGCGAAAGATGTAGTGATGCTACAACTCATCCCCTTTGAGAAGGAAATGCCCAGAGCGTTCCTGATAAAAGTTGCGTGGTTTGAATTTGCAGATAACATTGTTATAACTATTATATTTTTTTAACATTTTTTCCTTGTTTTGATATTATTTTTTAGTGAAGTTTAATTAATCTCATTTTATGAATCTTCTTTGTATATCTGATTTTATCATTTGATTTTAACGTTTGGATGATTTATTTGAACCACTGTATATGGTCCTTTCGTAAACTGCATCTAATTTATTTCGGTTTTCATTTGTAATCATTACCTCATCATTTACTTGAATTTCGATGGGGTTACTTTCATTCATGCCCTTTGCTTTTGAATTCGTTTATTTTTCTCCCTTTTCTATTAAATATTTGGTTTTAATTCTGTAGCTGCTTGCAATTTTTGTTTAAGTTCAAACTGATACTGATCTAAATTATAAATTGGTTCTATTGCTTTTCGGATCAATTAGATTTTGAGGAAGAAACTGCTTGATGACCGAAAATTAGTTCAAATGGAGTGTATTGAAAATCTGGACGTGGAGTCGTAAGTTGTAAGCAAAATGAATAATAAGGTAAACTATTCATCCCAATCACTATGTGATTCACGCCATTGACAACTGTCTTATAGTATTCATTCAGGCAACGGTGATTCCCTTCAAGACTTCCAATAGTCTGTGGGTGGTAAGGTGTTGAGAAAGACGTTGTTTATATGTAATAGTCGTCAAAGCGATTTTGTGGTCAAAAATTTTGCTTTATACTCGGTACCTTGATCCGTTCTTCGAATGATTAGTAAGGTGTCTCCGATATCGTTCAAAACGAAACTTTCCACAAAACGCTTTCTTTAGCTAAAGTTTCTGGCTTGTTTATTTGGTATTGCCTGATGATTATATATTTGAGATAGGTCGCATTGTCATTGTAAGTGCATACCTATTTCCCTGTATTAGATTTTGTAAATGGTCCAATTGTATCCATGGCAATTGAATCGAAAGGTTTTATGCGGTGTGGGTGTTAGGACAAAATTTTCATGCTTCTGTTTTGAATCTGTGTGTTTGTTTTTCTGACAACTTGAATATGTTTCTGACAAAATCAAAAATAGATTTCTCTTACATAGTTTTCCATGTGTATTGGCACCTTAACTTTTGATAAAGTCTGTTTTGAACCAACATGGCCTCCAATACACGTATTATGATATGATTTAATTATGTTTTCTTATTTCATTCTTTGTTAACAAACCAACCTGTGGTGGTTGATAAATCAAGATGTTTAAATTCTTCAATTCGTTGTTACATGTTTGCTTTGAAAGTTTGAAATATCAGTTATTCGAAGATTTTCGTTAGTCAACGCTAGAGCTAACAATCTTTAACCTCTTCTAGCTTATTTGCAAATTGCTTCAATTTGTTTCAATGATTTTACTTAGATTCTTCATTTACTTCGGATAGCTTTGTGTGGATGATTGACGCTTGAGTCAACTCCCCCTTTTATAGCTTTTCATCCATTATGTTGATTAAATGCCATCTCGTGTGGCTGGAGCGCTCAATGACCAATTTAGGAAGGTTGTAATGTTTCATAGTAGTTGAGTGACTCTTCGGATGTTGAGGTGACTCAGTCTCTTCATTGCCGGAATTCTACTTCAGGCGTCATTATCGGTATTATTTTCATTTTCTTTGCTGCTGCTCTTGTTTGTACCTTATAAGAATACAGACATGTCTTTCGCAAGACTTCGGTATCAACTTTGATTCTAGACAGAGCATCAGCCCAAAGTTTGTCTTTCCAGGCACATATTGTACATCGAATCAAACTTCTTCGAGATCTACTCTCATTCTGGTTAATTTAGAAGAAGGGTTTTTCATTGAAAACAAATATACTAACGGCTCAAGTATGGTCTGTTTCTCACAGTAAATTTACGACCGTAAAAGATAGGGACACGAAATGAGTAATAGCCCAGTGAATTGCAGTGAGCTTCTAGCCTCAATAGTTGATTTATTGGCTTCACCTTTGTGAATCGCTTTGCTCGCAAACGTAATCAAATTGGTAAGTCAATATTATCATACTTTTGGAGTAAGGACTGCAACCACAATGCATTTCTCGAAGCGTCGGTTATCAGGGTAAAATGTTCTTTAAAAATTAGGAAATTGTAGTATGGTAGGTGGTGATACTTAATTTCTTTTTTCAGAGAATCGGAAATGCAAAGTTGGCATTCTGAGGTCCAATCAAATTCCTTTACATTTTTCCGTAATAGTTTGTTCTCAAAGGTAGGCAATCTCTGCAAAATTTTGAATAAATCGTCTGTAATAGTTACAGAACGCGACAAATCGACGAACTCTCGTCTGCATCTTTCGGTGTGGGATAATTCTTTCATTGGCGAGGCTCAATTTCGACTCATCTGGTTGGATGCCTTTTTCAGAAATATGATGACCCAAATACGTAACGTCTGATGCAGCAAGAAGACACATTTCTTGAGGGGATTAAGTTTCGTTATGTTCTCGTAAGTTTGCGGTAAACACGCATTCCCAGGTTTTTAAGGTGATGACTGACGGAACAACCCATGAAGCAATGATATCGTCAATGTAAAGAAACGCGCACTCTGGTGGTAGTCCACTGAGAGCGCAACCGTCATCATCCTCTGCTGGAAGCTGTTAGGGTGATATGTTCAATCCGGAATGGTAGGCGATTGAACTCGTAATGTCCATCAGGACTGGAGAAGGCTGTATATCGTTTTTGACTTATTGTCGAGCTCCTTCAATTTGATGGAAACCCGGACATTAAATCCAAAGTAGTAAAATATTTTGCTCGTCCAATGGTCTAGGGATTTCGTGTCAATGCGTGGAAGTGGGAATTTATCCGGTATTATTTGTTTAGGTTGAGCTGACGAAAATCAACGACCAATCGCCATTTCTTTTTCGTCAGTAAGTTGATTTTTTGGTGGCACCAAAAAGAATGCTGGGTGAAATTAAAAGGTGAAATGGATGTTATTGAAAATAAATTTTATCATGTTAAAAGTATTTTTGTTCCTACTTCTGGTTATTTATTTCTTTTGCCTCAGAACCTCCGGTAATCTATAATTTTTATATAAACTGGATTACTTTTCTCCAAATGAATTTTCTTCGTTTATAAAAAGTTATTCGTCATTAGTGTGTCATTTTTCAATGCGAAGATATCACAATTAAATTTTGCGCATAAGTCTCCCCAGCTTCCGCTTGACTTCTGGGCAATGAGCTTTGTAAATTAAGTTCCATTCATTAACTGTTGAACCCTATCGTTGTCATTATTTTCCTGTTTATTCATAGCGGTAATGTGGAGTAATTTCTGATTGGTACAATTCTTCAAAACGTCAAAATTATGTGGAATTACTTCGGCTTTAGTTATTAACATTTACAAATTTTACATATTGTGCCTCAGGACCATTGATCCATATGGTATTGGCGCAGAACACTCCTTGGTCTGATTTGCTTGGACAGAATTACATAACTGCCTTCCTTTACGTGGGATAATTTTAACTTTTTGATGACTTGACACCTTGGAGGAATAACTATATTACCATTAAATTTATCTTCTATTGGTAGCCTTCAAATCTTTTTTCGACCAATTTCAAATGTTATAAGCCAAGTTTTCAAACAAATATTGCATCCATGTTGGCTAAGAAATCCCTTCCAAGTATACCATCTGTTTGAATCGGGAAATGTTTGTAATAACTTGGAAGCAGTTGTGGCAAGGAAGTGTTATCAATTATTATGTTCGTGGGCGTGCTTCCGATAGTTTCAATTTTCCCATCGGTCACCCCTTTAATGGTGCACTTTTGTTTAATATATATTTTTTGAATTCATTTAACAAATTTTCTTTAATTATGGACACATCCGCACCAGTGTCTACAGTTAAATTTACAGGTTTCTCACTCATTGGAGTAATTTAAGTCACAGTTAAACACATTTACTCCCCTGTTTGGAAATGTTGTCTCCCTGTTGCTTTGTCGTGCCTCGGCTTGGGGATTTTCCGAAGGTCTTCTGCCGTTTTCCGAAACATACATTTCGTTGAGGAGGAGGTCCACCTCGACCCTGCTCCCACGAGATTGATTATTACCATACCGCCGATGAGTGTTAAAATTTTCGTTTCTTGCCATCTCGATTTTCACGGTTTTCACTATTTTGTGGGCGATCATGGTAGCGCTGATTATTTTAAAAGGATAATTATAGCGTCCACTACGGTAGTTTGAATTTATGGAATCGATTGACTGTTGATTTCAGATGCTTGCCATCTAGACTGATATTGTCTAGGGTGGCTTCTTGCACACTGTACTGTTATCACATTTGAGCTCTGAGGAGACTCTTCAAGAGTTTTTGTTAATTGCTTCCTAATTGATTTAAACTGGCCCGCTTTAATAATGATGGAAGTTTTTCGTCTTTCAGTCCCGCAGTTAAGTATTTAATTCCTTCTTCGTAGCCATTGATTGAGCTTACGGCTGTAGGAATTTCTTTCGCTATATACGCCGCTTCAAGTTGCATTGTTAGTTCTTCTACTTCCTTAGTGTATGCAGCGATATTATTTCTCTGATTACAAGAGGACAATTTGGCAATGATAGTCTTCGGGAGGAATCGGTGACGACACCTCTTTAGTTTGGTGATGATTGCATCAATAGTTGCAGGTGCTGCTGGGAAAGCATGTCTTGCTCGCCCTTCCAATTTTGTTAAAACAATGTTAATTACTGTCGTAATTGATCTGCTTTTGTGGCAATCTGTTTGACGACTTCAAGCGCGTCCAAAAATTTCTCAGTTTACTAGGTGTGCCATCGTACGTAGGCAAAAGTGCGGTTACAGTCTTGACTGTTTCTATAAGCGTTGCCATTTTTGCAGATTTGTTAACTGATAACTAATGACAATAAGTTTTCCTAAGCTTTTTAATGTTATATCAGGTTTATCACCCAGGTTAGCTAATTTTGTTCAATAGTAAGCTGCAATTCCCTCAGTTATCGACCTTTCATTTTTCTAATTTGATCAAATGTTCCAATAGCAATAGTGTTTTCAATATGATTAATTCATTATTTATATTATTTCTAAGAGTTTGAACTTCCGCAAGTTTATTCAGTAGTGTACTTCTGCGATATTTGATTAGAGCTTTTCTAAAATTCGTTTGAATAATTTTAATTGAGCTAAATTACATTCTATTATGTCCATTACACTTGAAATCGCACATGATTTTTAGTTTGGGTATATAATCTAGTAATCAATTCAAGGTTGATCCACTATTTACATTTCAAGATTCACAGTACCTTTTAATAATTCTCTTACTGCTCGCAGTGTACAGCACATCATCAGCAACGTCGTCTATAGCGCTGGGTCATAGCGCACCGATCTCCAAAATCCACGGGTGTTGATGACAATTTGACTCTTCCTTGGCCAATCTTCGTCGTTCATAATCAGCTCTTCCTTCGCCTGTTTCTTGTTGTTGATGATATTTTGCACATCCCTGTTCAATCTTCGTCGTTGCGTATTAACTCATAATTGGCTCTTCCTTCGCCTGTTTCTTGTTGTTGATAATAATTTAGCTCGTCTTTGGCTACAGCACTTCACTTTTGTCTAATACTCGTCTTCATTGAACTTAACGCACTGCACTATTGTCTATATGTACGTTGGTTTTCGTTAACGTTACACAAAGAGTTTAGTTTTGACATTGAGAGTTTTTATGTTCGTGCATAATTTCTGCATTAGAATTGATGCCACGTTACTAGCGCTCAAATTATTGAGTCGTATTTCGTTGCACTCTATCTTGTATTTTTGCGTTTGTGAATTTGCTATGCATTCTTAAGGCACAGGTACGCCAACAGTAATTACTAGCAGAATCACTGCTGTTCTAGCGACGATACGTATTTCGGTGGTGCTACTTCATTGTGGGTGATAAATGTGTCACTAAACCAGCCCATTTCGATTGTTCAATTTTCGTTGGGCAAAGAAACAAACACTTGCTCGATCTGTTTCCACCGTGTGCACTGCACTGCCACTTAGGTTTGTTCACCAATAGTAGTTCAACTTTTTGCGACTTTGATCTGATTTCACTTTTCAGTGGCTAAGTTAATCTATCACTATTCACACTTTCAGTGATCTCTGTCACGGTATGCCAACTAAAAGTTTGGAGTTCGGATGATAGCATAACATGTCACGTTCTCTGTTTCAGCTTCAGTATTCGACTGCTCGTGTATTTCGCTTACCATATATCTTAAAGGCTACTTGCCCATGCTTGCCCAAACTCAAGCCACCAGCGATGTTTCCAAAAACAATTTAATTACAACCATATGACTCCTGCAGCGTAAGTATTAGCTGCGCCCATGCGGAAGGCTAAAAACAGTTGTGCTTATTCAACAGGCAAAAGTGTAAACAAGAGAAAGGTTCGAGGCGACCCTTGTAATGGAATTTTATGACCCATTGAGAACGGAATGTAAACTATAAATTTAAGGCTTCGTTCTCTAGGATTGAATTTCAAGATGTTAATGTGAAACAGATTTGAATAAGGCGAAAGATGTAAGGTGATGCTACACCATTCTCAATGTACACTAGGGTGTCCCAAAATTGGACCAAGTCTGGGATTTTGGGGCTCAACCTTCAAATGAAAGCTTAGGGTAAAACAAAAGAAAAATTGTTCTACGACAACTCTGGGAAAATGACGTTTAGGGTGGCCCTGACGTTTTATGAAAAAGTGCATTTTATAGGTAACATCGAAAATACCGGTATATCGGAGAAATTCAATGAAACCCATCCATTATATATTTTTACATTTAACTTAGGGTCTATACTTTATGGTAAAACTTTGATACCGCATGTTTTAGCTCTATATATTTTTCACTGATGCTTTAAATGCCCAAAATGATGAATTTTCTTAATATTTTTTTTAATGCATCCAAAACGGGTATCCATCATAATGCTTTCGAAACTAGATATACATAGAAAGGTGGGAATTTAATAACGAATATTTTGCTAAAAATAGCAACCTTCTATCTCTATCCGTTTAAAAGTTATTCACGATTTACTGCAGCTTGGAAGAAGACTGAATTACATCCCCGCAACTTCAACGTCGTGGCGCTGCAGGAGATTTGCTGGACAGGACAGAAAGTGTGGAAAAGCGGGCATCGGGCGGCTACCTTCTACTAAAGCTGTGGCACCACCAACGAGCTGGGAACCGGGCTTCATAGTGCTGGGTAAGATGCGCCAACGCGTGATTGGGGTGGCAGCCAATCAACGCAAGGATGTGCTGAGGATTAAAGGCCGTTTCTTCAACTATAGCATCATCAACGTGCACTGCCCACACGAAGGGAGACCTGACGACGAGAAAGAAGCGTTCTACGCACAGCTGGAGCAGACATACGATGGATGCCCACTGCGGGACGTTAAAATCGTCATCGGTGACATGAACGCACAGGTAGGAAGGGAGGAAATCCGACCGATCATCGGACCGCATAGACTGCACACCGTATCGAATGACAACGGCCAACGATGCATAAACTTCGCAGCCTCCCGCGGAATGGTAGTCCGAAGCACCTTCTTTCCCCGCAAAAATATCCACAAGGCCACATGGAGATCACCTAACCAAGAAAACCAAATCGGAAAACCAAATCGACCACGTTCTAATCGACGGTAAATTCTTCTCCGACATCACGAACGTCCGCACTTACCGCAGTGCGAATATTGAATCCGACCACTACCTCGTTGCAGTATGCCTGCGCTCAAAACTCTCGACGGTGTACAACACGCGTCGAAGTCGGACGCCGCGGCTTAACATTGGCGGCTACAAGATGGTAGACTAGCCCAAGAATACGCGCAGCAGCTGGAAGTGGCACTTCCAACGGAAGAGCAGCTAGGCGCAGCGTCTCTTGAAGATGGCTGGAGAGATATTCGATCCGCCATTGGTAGCACCGCAACCGCTGCACTTGGCACGGTGCCCCGGATCAGAGAAACGACTGGTATGACGGCGAATGTGAGCAGTTAGTGGAAGAGAAGAATGCAGCATGGGCGAGATTGCTGCAACACCGCACGAGGGCGAACGAGGCACGATATAAACAGGCGCGGAACAGATAAAACTCGATTTTCCGGAGGAAAAGCGCCAGCAGAAAGATCGAGACCGTGAAGAAACGAGCAACTGTACCGCGCTAATAACACACGACACGTTCTAAGAGAAGTTAAACCGTTCCCGTAAGGGCCACGTGCCACAGCCTGATATGTGTAAGGACATAAACGGGAACCTTCTTACGAACGAGCGTGAGGTGATCCAAAGGTGGCGGCAGCACGACGAAGAACACCTGAATGGCGATGTGGCAGACGAAGATGGCGGTATGGTGATGGACCTGGGAGAACGCGCGCAGGACATAATTCTACTGGCTCCGGATCTCCAGGAAATCCAGGAGGAGATTGGCCGGCTGAAGAACAACAAAGCCCCTGGGGTTGACCAACTACCAGGAGAGCTATTTAAACACGGTGGTGAGGCACTGGCTAGAGCGCTGCACTGGGTCATTACCAAGATTTGGGAGGAGGAAGTTTTGCCGCAGGAGTGGATGGAAGGTGTCGTGTGTCCCATCTACAAAAAGGGCGATAAGCTGGATTGTAGCAACTACCGCGCAATCACATTGCTGAACGCCGCCTACAAGGTACTCTCCCAAATTTTATGCCGTCGACTAGCACCAATTGCAAGGGAGTTCGTGGGACCAGGCGGGTTTTATGGGCGAACACTCCACCACGGACAAGGTGTTCGCCATTCGCCAAGTACTGCAGAAATGCCGCGAATACAACGTGCCCACACATCATCTATTCATCGACTTCAAAGCCGCATATGATACAATCGATCGGGACCAGCTTAACAGCTAATGCACGAACACGAATTTCAGGATAAAATGACACGGTTGACTCGATGGATCGGGTGATGTGCCTAGTTCGAGTTTCAGGGGCATTCTCGAATCCCTTCGAAAGCCGCAGAGGGTTACAGTAAGGTAATGGTCTTTTGTGTCTGCTATTCAACATCGTTTCAGAAGGGGTAATACGAAGAGCAGGGATTAACACGAGTGGTACAATTTTCAATAAGTCCGTCCAGCTATTTGGTTTCGCTGACGACATAGATATTATGGCACGTAACTTTGAGAAGATGGAGAAAGCCTACATCAGACTGAAGAGGAAGCTAAGCGGATTGACTAGTCATCAACACGTCGAAGACGAAGTACATGATAGGAAGAGGTTCAAGAGAAGACAATGGAGCCACCCACCGCGAGTTTGCATCGGTGGTGACGAAATCGAGGTGGTAGAAGAATTTGTGTACTTGGGCTCACTGGTGACTGCCGAAAATGACACCAGCAGAGAAATTCGGAGACGCATAGTGGCTGGAAATCGTACGTACTTTGACTCCGCAAGACGCCCGATCGAATAGAGTTCGCCGCCGTACCAAACTGACAATCTACAAAACGCTAATTAGACCGGTAGTCCCTCTACGGACACGAGACCTGGACGATGCTCGTGGAGGACCAACGCGCACTTGAGTTTTCGAAAGGAAAGTGCTGCGTACCATCTATGGTGGGGTGCAGATGGCGGACGGTACGTGGAGGAGGCGAATGAACCACGAATTGCATCAGCTGTTGGAGAACCATCCATCGTTCACACCGCGAAAATCGGACGACTGCGATGGGCCGGGCACGTAGCCAGAATGTCGGACAGTAACCCGGTGAAAATGGTTCTCGACAACGATCCGACGGGCACAAGAAGGCGAGGTGCGCAGCGGGCAAGGTGGATCGATCAGGTGGAAGATGACTTGCGGACCCTCCGTAGACTGCGTGGTTGGCGACGTGCAGCCATGGACCGAGCCGAATGGAGAAGACTCTGATATACCGCACAGGCCACTTCGGCCTTAGTCTGATCAAATAAAATAATGGAAGAAGACTTTTGAAATTTCGGATCATAATACCTGGATCATGTTTAAGTAAAGAAACGCCTACTTTTCCATACCACACAAATGAGTGCTTTAATAAACAATCTAGCATTCATATGGGTTACATAAAATTGATTTTAATGCTTATTTGAGTGTTATAATGGAAACCCAACGATGGACCAGCAGTAACATGACTGACTACAAATTGTTCAGTTAGTCTGGGTGAGTACTCAAATAGATTGATGAATATGGTTTCAAAACTACCCATAGGTAGGTTCAGCTATCGTTTCATGGTTTGGTGAGCTGTGCAATGTTTCACGATAACATGGAAATTAATTGTTTTCCGACCAACTAGATTTTTTAACCAGCACGATCATGTGAAGTTAATCCGGCTGGATCATTTTGGTCCCGATTTATCGATGCAATCAATTTATCATTGTATTCAGTATTGGTAGGCAAAATAGTTCGTAATTAGTGTAGATTGTTCTTATTTCCAGAGATTCCGTAGGTGGTAGATGCCAAATATTTCAATATGCATTATAAAATAATAATGATAATAGTAATTTGTGTAACTAGTTGCAAAAGGATGATTTAATCAGCATGGTTGTACGTTTATCCAACGAGGCTTGCCGAATGAGATAAATACTACGAGTGCTGATAAAATCGAGTTTTGCAATTAGTTGCACACACTATTTTTTGCAATGGCGTAAAATGAGCTTCAATATGGCGTAAAATATGGCAAATCGATATCAAAATGATCTAGTTGGATTTGCTTCACATGATCGTTCTTGCAAAAAATCAAGATGGTCACAAAACAACTAATTTCCATGTTACCGAGAAACATTGCACAGCTCGACAAACCATGACACGAAAACTGAACCTACCTATGGGTAGTTTTGAAACCATATTCATCAATCTATTTGAGCACTCACCCAGACTAACAATTTGTAGTCAGTCATGTTACTGCTGGTCCATCGTTGGGTTTCTATTATAACACTCAAATAAGTATTAAAATCAATTTTATGCAACTCATATGAATGCTATATTGGTTATTAAAGCACTCATTTGGTTGGTATGGAAAAGTAGGCGTTTTTTACTTAAACATGATCCAGGTATTATGATCCGAAATTTCAAAAAGTCTTTTTCCAAGCTGTAGTAAATCGTGAATAACTTTTAAACGGATAGAGATAGAAGGTTGCTATTTTTAGCAAAATATTCGTTATAAAATTACCCATCTCTCTATGTATATCTCGTTTCGAAAGCGTTATGATGGATACCCGTTTTGGATGCAATAATAAAAAAATATTAAGAAAAATTCTTCATTTTTGGGCATTTAAAGCATCAGTGAAAAATATATAGACCTAAAACATGCGGTATCAAAGTTTTACCATAAAGTATAGACCCTAAGTTAAATGTAAAAAATATAAAATGGATGGGTTTCATCGAATTTCTTTCCGATATACCCGTATTTTCGATGTTACCTATAAAAAATGCACTTTTTTCATAAAACGCGTCGGGGCCACCCCTAAACGTCATTTCCCAGAGTTGTCGTAGAACAATTTTTCTTTTGTTTTACCCTAAGCTTTCATTTGAAGGTTGAGCCCCCAAAATCCCAGACTTGGTCCAATTTTGGGACACCCTAATGTACACGTTTCGGGAGCTCAAATATTTAAAGTCAATAACGGCGCCGGCCACGTCCTTACGGTCATATAGGAATGGAAGGATTGTTAGTCCGACTCTCGTTGCTACTAGAGACCGAGTATACCTCTGCATCTCCACGATTGTTTTAGGATAGGACATGGTTTCCCAAACTGGGTCCTGACCCCAGGGGGTCGCGAGCGAATTGTTGGTGGGTCGCGCAGAACAAATATTAATTGCTGCTCGAATGCCGACCCTTTTGTTAATTTTTTTCAGGAACATTATTTCAAGTTCAAACCGCATTTTATTTTAAATATCCATCACCACGCTATTTTATTTAAACATTTATACCTAAAAGCTGTCCACTTAATGTAGTGAAATAAAAACTCTAACATTTTGACAAACAATACCATGTTTGTCATTTTTTGCATTTGTACATGTAAGGTAACGTGAATATTTTTTCTTTGGAAGAAGCCAAAACAGATGACATTCTGATTCAATTAATGCTTAATACTACTTGGTAAAATGCATTTTTTCATAGGTGGGTCGCGAGACATATAGAATTTTGCTAAGTGGGTCGCATACCCAAAGGTTTGGGAAGCTCTGGGATAGGATATCGTCTTAGTTACAAAGGATAATTTATCTGGATTCACTTTGGTAAGCGATGCGATCTATGGGATGGAAAATGACACTAATACGAGTTAAAAGATA
>NW_026943682.1:0-31359 GCF_024139115.2 Armigeres subalbatus
GACTGCTTATCAACTTTTAAAGGATAGCCAAAACTATACTACCGGATTTGGACAACACCCCCCCAAATGATACGCTGACCCAGCCAGGCAAACCAACCCTGACAACTCTATGGAATACGGAACACAAACTACCACGCCAGATCACCACCGGAAAAACGCTATGCACTACGGACATGACATGGACAATGCACCAACCTCGTTGGAAACCGAAATCTAGAATAACCAATTATTACGGCTCCCCTCAGGACCAACATTATTTTTTGCCACGGCACCCTTCCGGGCCGAAATCGATCCTAGGTTATCAAATTTTTATGTAAAACACTATGTATTATACTCTCTTTTTCTCGCCGGAGACGAGCCAGCCTCGGGCTGAAAGTCTCCTTAATAAAGACACAAAAAAAAAAAAAAAAAAAAAAAAAAAACTTTTATTATTATTTCAATCTTCATTTTAAAGTGTTAGTTTTAAGCAAGTGTTAGTTCTAAGTCAAATGGCGATGCCCTTGGTTGGCACGCAGGGCGGCCCCTCTGGTCGACCCTCTCCATATTTTTACTTCGCTGCACCGCTATGGGCGGGACCCAAATTGGCCCCGCAAAGGGTCTCTTCCAGCCCCCTTTCTATTGGTGTTGAACTTAATCTGTGGATTAAAAAAACACATTAATAAAGATAAAAAAAAAAAAAAAAAAAAAAACCCGCCCCCTAGCCCCGGTGTACAACCGCGCGGTTAGGTTGGTTTCAGGGCACCTCCCATCAACACCCGCAGACATCGCTTGCGCCGAGGCCGGCGTAATACCGTTCCGCCACAAAGTCACTGCCTCCCTCAGCACCAAAACCGTCAGTTTTCTCGAGAAAACCAAGGCCTCCAACAGCACTTGCCACCTTCTTGGCAGGGCCGATGAAGCGTTTCACCGTACCACCCAACAACCACTCCCCAAGATCACTGGACTTCACCGCCTCGGTCCAAGGGACTGGGCCTCCAGGGCCCTGAAAATCGATTGGTCTCTAAAGCCCAGCTACGCAGAAACCCCAACCAGCAGCTGGCTCAGCGACTTTTCGGTGAGCGGATTAACGCCAAGTACAGGACACACACGGTCAGATACACCGATGGATCCAGAGCCGCCGGCAAAGTGGGTATCGGAGTCGACTCTACCGACGGTTCGACTCAGTCCCACAGGCTACCGAACACCTGCTCCGTCTTCTCGGCGGAAGCCGCTGCCATCTTTCAAGCGGTGTCCCAGCCGTGCAGCGGACCCATGCTGATCGTGTCCGACTCGGCTAGCGCCCTCTCCGCCCCTGCCCTCCGCAGCAAATCGCCATCCCTTTCATCCAGGCCATCCAGGAGAACATCGATGTAAAGACCACCCTGATGTGGGTCCCTGGCACACGCTGGCATCGCTGGCAACGAAAGCGCCGACATCTTGGCCAACATCGGCAGAGCCAGTCCACTGATTACCCGCAGCGTCCCGGCCGACGATGCGAAGCGCTGAATTAAACAGCAGGTGAGGCAATGCCTGGGCTAACGAGTGGCACAAGGAGCGGAACCTATGCAGAATGGTTAAGGGCTCCACCTTCCCGGAACAGACCTGCCCAACCGCCGTGAGCAGATGGTGCTGTCCTGACTGCGTGCATGGGGCACACCAATCTAACGCATAACCTGGGCTCGGGGATTTCCACCATCGCTGCAAATTCACCTGCCAAATGTAGAAACACCATCAGTCACATCATCAACAACTGCCCTGAATACGAAGGAGCACGGCAAGCCAACAACATCGGCAACGCGGTCGAGGCACTCAACAACAATCCCATCAACGAACGACTGCTCATCAACTTTTTAAAGGATAGCAAACTATACTACCGGATTTGACAACACCCCCCCCCAAACGATACTGACCCCTGCAAACCCACCCTGACAACTCTATGGAACACGGAACACAAATTACCACGCCAGATCACCACCGGAAAAACGCTATACACTACGGACATGACATGGACAACGCACCAACCTCGTTGGAAACCAAAATTTAGAATAATCAATTATTACGGCTCCCCTCAGGACCAACATTATTTTTTGCCACGGCACCCTTCAGGGCCGAAATCGATCCTAGGTTATCAAATTTCTATGTAAAACATTATGTATTATACCCCCTTTTCTCTCACCGGAGACGAGCCAGCCTTGGGCTGAAAGTCTCTTTAATAAAGACAAAAAAAAAAAAAAAAAAAAAAAAAAAAAAAAAAAAACCCTCAGTTTAGATCGAGCACTCGACGCTGACAGACGTGTCGTTTTCTTCGTCGCGTGTTTCATTCGAACGCTTTTTTTCAAGTGTACGGTTGATAGGCAATAAATTTTCGTAGGTGCAGTGGAAATTTTCCGTGCCATTTTCCGGCAGTAATCGTCGCGATTTTTCGTCAGTGTGCGCAGGACCGCGCATTCGGGACACACAGTTGGACCGAACCCGATCCGGCCACCGAGGCCGGAGTTACGCAGGTTTTAGTTTCCCTCTCGTCGCGTGTGACGTCATTCGGCTGGTGACGCCGACTTTTGGCGGGTCGAATATTTTTACAAGTGCACTAGTGCTCTAGACGTTCGTTTCATTTTTCGGTGGAGGCGCATGGTACTTGGTACCTCGCCTGAGTGAGAAACCAAGTACAAGACAGTGCAGCTTCAATCGTTTTCCATCGCCAGTGCGGTTTGGTGATATCGTCGCGAGTGCAGGGACAGAACCCTACGACTGAGCGACAAATCCAAGTGTTGTTTTCTTTTCGTTAGAAACAGCCCGCGAGTGCTTCTTTTTTGGTTCGTTTACGAACATCGCAACCCGTGCCCGTGCCGGGAATCGGCGCGTGCGCGGGACCACGGAGATGGCCTCCGGCCACTCCAACGGCCTAGGGGACCCAGGGGGCCCCGATAATGGCAAGGTGAACCGCTTCAATCGCCTCGACGGCGAATACACGGGACGAAGGCTTCCTTCGTTCATGGACCCGAATAATACGGCGGGTCAACTCCAGGTGCTGCGTCTGCAAGGCGTGAATGGCCAACCGTTGCCCGCAAACCCGTTCCTTCTTCGGCGCTCCGTGGAGGCTTTCCTCGGAGGAATCATTGACGGAGCAAACAAGGAAAGCCGTGGTGCATCCTACGTGCTGAAAGTCCGCAGTCAGGCACAGTACAGCAAGCTCCTGACCATGAAACAGCTACATGACGGAACACCGGTGAACGTAATTGAGCATCCCCATCTCAATGTCGTCAAGTGCGTAGTGTCGTGCTACGACGCTATCGACCTCCCGGACGAATACCTCCTCAACGAGCTTCGGGACCAGGGCGTCCGAGAGCTCTACCGCATTAAAAAGAGGACATCAGATGGTAAGTTGGCAAATACCCCGGCAATTATTTTGACCATAGCAGGAACCGTCATCCCGGACCACATTATTTTCGGATGGTCCCGTTGCCCTACGCGCAACTACTACCCGAATCCCATGAGATGCTTCCGCTGCTGGGATTTCGGGCACACGGGTAAGAGATGTCCAAGCAAAGACCAGGTATGTGGGAACTGTGCCAAACACCACGAGACCGATACCGATATGGCAACCGACGACAACAGCGGTACAATCAACCGCACGCCCTGCACAGAACAACAGTTCTGTAAGTCCTGCCGGAGTCACGATCATCCAACGTCCAGTAGGAAGTGCCCTGCCTATATCAAGGAACTCGAAGTGCAACGCATCAAGGTTGACCGGGGACTGTCGTATCCTCAGGCCCGGCGCGAAGTGGAAGCTCTATCTGGATCAAACCAAGCAGGATCCTTCGCAAAGGTAACGACATCGAGCAAGGACAGCGAAATCGAAAGTCTCAAAAGAAAGATCGAAGAACTGAAGCTGGCAAATACAAAGGTCTCAAACCGCATGGACACCGTGCAGAAAAGTGGAACGATAGAGGATCTAGTACACAAGGTCAACGCTCTCACGGAGAAAATAGCCAAGATGCAGGAGAACTTGGACACAAAGGACAAGCTGATTGCCAGACTGAGGATCCTGGCAAAGCAGGAAGAAGAACAAGGCAAAAGTAAGTCCAAGCAAGGCCAAATGCAAAGCGTACAGGATGTCTACGACATTTTCAGTGACGGATCGGACACGATGGACACCCAACCAGCCAAACTAACGCCAAAACGGGACTGGACGTACCGTGATTCTGGCGACAGCAGCGACGCTCCAACCAAGCCCAAGGCTAAGCGTGGTGCAATCCCAAAAAAATCCAAGTAAGTGGTTTAAAGGCTCAGACTTGCCATCCGAATTCTATAGCTAAAACCCACAAGACCCCCCTTTACCATCCTTTTCAATCCCCACCCCACCAATAATCCCAGCCATAGAATTGTGCAAGCTGAGCCTCACACAAGAGTACCTGTTACTCGAATCATTAACACGGATTTAGCACCCACCAACCCACCCATCTCCTCCCGGTCCCACGTCCAAGAGAGTGGTCCACAAGCCGCAGATGGACGTCTGAGTAGCCGGGGCCCCGTCAGTGCGGTCGTTACACCCCTCCCGGAACTGGCGGACAACCCCCGACGCTCGGATGTCATCCGGATTGCTTCCAACCACTGGGACCGGAAGCATCGTCGTCCGCTCCTCCTGTCAAACCACCCAAGCAAGCGCAAAGTAATAGTGCCGCAACTGCGGACGAAGCCACACACCAAAAGGACACCGCGGGAGTCAAGCGTATAGCAGACGGCGTTCTTGGGACGCTTCTCCTTTCCCCAACGGACAACGAGGGATACAAGCGTCAAGCGCAAAGCAAGAGCGCCGCAGAAGCGGACGAAGCCACATGCCAAAAGGACACCGCGGGAGTCAAGTGTATAGCAGACGGCGTACTTGGGACGCTTTTCCTTTCCCCAACGGACAACGAGGGATTCAAGAGTCAAGCGCAAAGTATGGGTGCCGCAAATGCGGACGAAGACACAGGCCAAAAGGACACCGTGGGAGTCAAGCGAAAAGCAGGTGGCGTACTTGGGACGCATCTCCTTTCCCCAACGGACGACGAGGGATACAAGCGTCAAACGCAAAGCACGAGTGCCGCAAATGCGGACGAAGACCACCTTTTCCCTCCACTAGGAGCCGAAATCACTGCTGACCGTTACGACGAGCTCCACAGAAGTAGATACGGCCCTGGTGCTGTCATCCTGCCGGGACACTCCCGTACAGCCACCTCCCACGCAGTGTCAACCACAGCGGACCACGGCGAGGGACCTGCCTCCGGAAGAGCTCTGGGGGGGAGCACACCACCGCCACAAACCTGGTCCAACTCCTTTTTTTGCCCGTCGCCTCCCCCATCTCTGCCGGTTGTGGGTTCCAGACCAGCCACGCCTAATAGCTTGTCATCCACGCCGCAAGGACACAGCCCTCGACACACCACACTGGTCCTACAGTGGAACGTCAATGGCTATTATAATAACCTGTGCGACCTGGAGCTGTTGGTTTCGGATTCGGAGCCAGTAGCCATAGCACTCCAGGAAATCCATCGAGCCTTGCCTGTCACCATGGATCGCACTCTAGGTGGACGATACAAATGGTTTGCGAAAGTAAATCAAAACGTCTACCAATCAGCTGCGGTGGGAGTACGAAGCGAAGCTCCAGCAACCGAGATTACCGTTGACGCCGAATTCCCGGTAGTGGCAGTAAGACTGGAATGGCCCTTCCCGGTAACCATCGTTTCGATATACATACCCAGCCGAAAACTCAAGGAACTAGAAAGTAAGCTGGTAAGTATTTTCGAGACACTCCCATCCCCAGTAATAGTGCTTGGCGATACGAATGGCTACCACCAATCCTGGGGTAGCCGTTCTAACAATACCCGTGGTAACAACGTCTTCAACGCCGCTGCGGAAGCAGGCCTAATAGTACTCAACGACGGCACTCCCACCTTCCGCCGAGGGTCCGTGGAGTCAGCCATCGACATCTCTCTAGCCTCGAGCTCGGTCGTCGGAAGGCTCCTCTGGACCACGGACGGTGATCCCAGGGGAAGCGACCACGCACCCATTCTCGTGGCGCTTGACAAATCACCCACCGAGATTTCCCGACGCCCACGCTGGCTCTACGAGCGAGCAGACTGGAGCAGCTTCCAGCAGGAGATGGAGCGAGAACTGCATGAACAAACACCAACTGCCCTCGAACTCTCCGAAGCCATCCTCCGAGCCGCCACAAAAACAATTCCAAAAACCAGCCCAAACCCCGGCCGCAAATCAGTTCACTGGTGGAGCGACGAGACAAAAAAAGCGGTCAAAAGTAGGAGAAAAGCACTTCGCGCGCTCAAAAAGGCCAAAGAGAGAATGCTCCCGGATGACCCCACCCTAGCCAACATCCGGACAACATACCAGACGGCAAGGAACGAATGCCGGCAAACCATCCGTGAGGCAAAGGAAAAATCCTGGACCGAATTCCTCGATGGCATATCCAGCGAGCAGTCGACCACCGAGCTATGGAGACGTGTAAACAGCCTGTCAGGTAAGCGAAGAGCCAAAGGGATTACCCTATCAGTAAACGGCACCATGCAGCGAGACCCGACAATCGTGGCGGACGCCCTAGCCGATCATTTCGGCCAACTATCTTCCTACCAGGAATACCCGGCAGACTTCCGAAGGAAAAACCCCGACCCCTCCGTCGAAATTCTCACCTTTCAAGTTCCCCCAGATGATGAAGCAAGTTTCAACCAACCTTTCACGCTTGAGGAACTTGAATTTGCGTTGAGAAAGGGGAAGGGGAAATCCGCTGGACCTGACAACCTTGGATACCCGATGCTGAAGAACCTCCCTCCCAGCGGGAAAATTGCCCTCCTTGAGGCCCTTAACAAGGAGTGGCAAAGTGGCACGCTTCCAGCAGAGTGGAGGTCCAGCATCGTGGTACCAATACCAAAAAATCAAGGGCCATCAACGAGCACAAACGGTTACCGCCCTATCGCCCTGACAAACGTAAGCTGCAAAATACTGGAACGAATGGCAAACCGCAGGCTAATGGAGCACCTGGAAAGCACTGAACGCCTGGACCACCGCCAGCACGCCTTCCGCCCCGGTAAAGGCACCAGTACCTACCTGGCCTCACTGGACCAAATCCTTCAAGACGCAAAAGATGCTGGGCACCATGCCGAGCTGGTCTCCTTGGACATATCCAAGGCATACAACCGGACCTGGACACCACGAATCCTGCAAAAGCTAGCTCTCTGGGGGATTTCCGGCAACCTTCTTCAATTCATCAAAAATTTTTTGCTTGAAAGATCTTTCCGAGTGCAAATCGGATCGCACACATCGAAAACAACGAAGGAGGAAACCGGAGTCCCCCAAGGATCAGTGATTGCCGTCACGCTCTTCCTCGTGGCAATGGAAGAAGTATTTAGGGACCTGCCCAAGGGCGTCTTCATACTAGTATACGCGGACGACATCCTACTAGTAGCGACAGGCAAGAGACCAAAACTAGTTCGCCGAAAGGCCCAGGCGGCCGTCAACAAAGTAGCTAAATGGGCCAAAGCCGCAGGCTACCAAATGGCAGGAGAAAAATGCGCCCGAGTCCACGTCTGCGACAGCAACCACCGGCCACCCAGCGAACCCATCACGCTCGACGGTAGTCCCATCCCAAACCGGAACTGTGTCAAGCTCCTCGGCGTCACTGTGGACCGTCGACTAAATTTCAAAAAACACTGCGAAACCACCCGCAACGCCTGCAAAGCCCGCATCAACATGGTGAAGCTCATCTCAAGAAGAAGAACGAGAAGTGACCGGCCCACCCGACTTCGCGTCGCCGACGCGGTAATAACCAGCCGCTTAACGTACGGCATCGAGCTAGTATCCAGAAATCTCCCAGAAGTTGTTAAATCCCTGGCACCGATCTACAACCAGTCCATCAGGCTGGTTTCCGGGCTGCTACCGTCAACACCAGCGGATCCAGCCTGCGCTGAAGCCGGCGTGTTGCCTTTCCGCCTCAAGGCCACTTCAGCACTATGCTCTACGGCGGTAAGTTTTGCTGAAAAAACCAAAGTTTCCGATTCCCAATGTAGCATCATCGACCGCGCCAATGAAGTGTTCCAACAACTATGCCAATCCCCAATCCCGAAAATCGCTGGCCGTCACCGTCTCGGACCCAGAAGCTGGAATGCTGCCAAACCCAGAATCGACCTCTTCCTAAAGGCTCAATTGCGTAAGGGCCCAATCAAGCAACAAGCCCAGGGCCTATTTGCGCAGAGGATCCACGAAAGGTACCAAAATTCTTCCATCCGGTACACCGACGGTTCCAAGGCCCTAGGGAAAGTCGGTCTAGGAGTAGCAACAACCGAAGGCATATCAGAGTACCATCGTCTGCCGGACATCAGTTCGGTTTTCTCGGCAGAGGCCGCAGCGATTTTCCGCGCTGCATCCATACCCATCGTCAAGCCCACCCTCATAGTCACCGATTCGGCGAGCGTACTATCGGCACTAACCTCCGACAACAACCAACACCCATTCATACAAGCCATCCAACAATCACTCGACCCCAACCTCACGATGATGTGGGTACCCGGACACGCCGGAATCAAAGGCAATGAAGATGCTGACATCCTCGCCAACATGGGGCGAAGCAGCCCGCACCTGATCCGCTGCGTACCAGCCGCGGACGCCAAACTATGGGTCAAATCGAGAATAGCAGCAGCGTGGGCAGGAGAATGGCAGAATCAGCGCAATCCGTGCAGAATGATAAAGCGATCAACCCTTCCTGGCGAGGACCTACCGAACCGACGGAACAGGTGATCCTCTCCAGAATGAGAACAGGCCACACGAACATAACGCACAATCTTGGCCCTGGTGATTTTCACAAACGCTGCACGGTATGCAAATGCAAAAACACAATTAGCCACATTCTGAACCACTGCCCTCTATACCACGAACCCCGTATAACATATAACATCAGTAACGCTGCAACCGCCCTACAAAACGACAGGTTAAGTGAACAACTAATGATGAACTTCCTGAAAGACTGCAATCTCTACAACAAGATCTAAAAAACACCAAAAATCTACAATGACCCCAGCAAAGTACCCGAACCACTCTATACACAACGAAACACAAGCCAAACCCCCAGCCAAATCGACCAAGCAACGAAACAGGACACCCTATCCGGAAAACACACCACCCATTGACCAAAAACCTACGATGACCTCAGCAAAGTACCCGGACCACTCTCTACACAACGGAACACAATCCAAACCCCCAGCCAAATCGACCAAGCAACGAAATAGGACACCACACCCGGAAAACGCACCACCCACTGGAACCAGAAAGCTTCTGCATCAAAACAAATAACAACAAATAACTTTGTAAAATGTCATGTAATTATATTCATTTTTTCGATAAGAGGTGAGCCAGCCCAGGGCTGCAAACCTCTATAATAAAAATAAAAAAAAAAAAAAAAAAAAAAAAAAAAAACCCGCCTTGCGGTCCGCTAAAAGACCTCAAAAGGAAATTGGACAAGCTTATCAAATCCACTCCTGGTCCATATATGGTTGTAGGAGACATGAACGCGCACCACCCCTAATGGGGTGGAGGTCGTGCCGACCCTAGAGGAAGAATCATCCTGGACTGGCTAGAGAGCAACGATATAGCCCTACTAAATGACGGCAGTCCAACCTTTTCAACGGGCACGTTCACACGTCAATCGACATCACCGCAATCAGCCAACAACGGATACCCAACTTTCAATGGTCCGCCTGTACGGATTTGTATGGTAGCAACCATTTCCCGCCACAAATAACGAGTAACGTTATAATCGCAGAACCCAGCTGTAGACCTCGCTGGCGGTATGATAAAGCCGATTGGCGGCTTTTTCCAAGACAACGTTAGCTTAGAAATCGAAAGAGACACACCTACGAACATCCAACAGTTGACCAAGATCATCCACAACTCAGCGCTCCAATCGATACCTAGGACAAACCCCCGGCAGGGGCCGCCGAGCTCTTGCGTTGGTGGACAGCTGAGACTCGCCAAGCAGTCAAAGCTCGCAGAAAGGCACTTCGAAAACTTAGAAAGCTGCTACCCACCGATCCAGACCATGAAATCTACGCAGAAAACTACCGAAAAAAAAAAAAAAAAAAAAAAAAAAAAATCATAAATCGTTTGCAGTCGAGCTGAACAGACGCGTTTTTCTGTTAGCTCTCGCTCGGTTGATAGCTTTTTAATTTGTTCACTGTGTGTCCTGTGTAACAAATTTTAAATCTTGTTTTGTCCGTTATTTTAAATCGTGGTGTCGTAAATCGTTACGTGTTACGTGTCCGCGACGAACCGTGGGTGTACTCCGACCGGATTCCGGTTTTTACCGGCCCTAATCGGCCGGATTGTCCCTGCCTAACCGGCAGTGAAGTGCCAGGACAAAGGACGGTTATCCGATAAAAGTGTGGTAGTTTTCGCGTGAAGCCTTCGGAGGCTTGAGCCCCCTACCGAACTGGGTCGGAGGGGGCCCAGAAGTGCTAAAAGAACTGGCCACAAACATTGCCAGCCATCCTAGTGACAATAGCAATAAGTGAAGCCAAGCCAAAATCTAAACCCAAGCGTGACCGGCGTCCAGGTCATTGCCCACCAGTTGACCTGACCTGACCCGATACAGAAGTGCGAAGAGAACATTAGTGCATACTCACCGTGTACTCACCTCCACCGGTGGGGCGGTTGCCCGGAAAGTGTACCAGTGTTGAAAGGGAGGAAATCGGCGCTCAGAGCGGACACATCGAGAAGTGAAGAGACAAGTTTCGGTTACCGGGTTGACAGTTTCTATCGCGGCGGAGTGAACCTTTAGTGCGACGAGCGGAAGATCCGCACAAAGTGGACTGCAAAGAGAGTCCGATCTCACAATCGGCTCTCCGAAGAGCGGACAAGAAGACCTAAAGTGAGTGGGGACTTTCGGTGAAATATTTCAAAACCTAGTGAGTGCGAGTAACTGCTCCCCCCGCGCGGTGAGCTTCTCGCTGCTGCCAACCCGGCAGCAATGAACGGGGGAGATTCCCCTTGGTGGAATGATCCACCGCCCGGTGGATCAAGATTGATTGATGGAAGTCATACGGGTCCGACTCTCCCTCCATTTATGGACGGAGAAAATATGCATGGGTCCCTCCATATTCTCCGGTTATCGGCGGTAAGTGGGGCTCTTCCTCAAAATCCTTTTTATATCAGGAAGTCCGTCCAACAACACATCCACGGCAAGATCGATGGCGCTCTTCACCGAGGCACAAGGCACGACGTACGCCCTGAAGGTGAGAAACATGCGTCAGGTCAAAGCCTTGCTCTCGATGACCGCACTAATCGATGGAACTCCAGTCACCGTTACCGAACATCCGAACCTTAACACCACCAGATGCGTTGTAAGCTGTCGTGACGTCATCACCATGTCCGATGCCGAGCTTCTCGAGGAGCTGAAAGACCAAGGAGTAAGGGAGGTTAGACGCATCACTCGCAAAAACGGAGAAGGAAGAGAGAATACGCCGACGATGATAGTTACCGTTAGTGGTACAACGATGCCGAGTTTCATCGATTTCGGTTACATCCGGTGTCGAACTCGGCCATATTATCCGTCGCCCATGCAGTGCTTTACCTGCTGGGCCTTCGGTCACACCGCAAAGCGCTGCCAGGCCAAATCCCCCGTCTGCGGCAAATGCTCGGGCAATCACGATATTGCAGAGGACAGAAGTTGCTCCAACAACAAATTTTGCTCCCGCTGTCAGTCCGATGAGCATGCGCTGTCGGAGCGCTCATGCCCGGCCTACAAAAGAGAAAACGAGATTCAAAGAATTAAAGTCGACCTTGGATTATCTTACCCTGCCGCCAGGAGAGCTTACGACTCGAGACACAGTAACAACGCTTATGCTAACATCCTCCCCCGCAACGACAACAACAACGAAGACAACATAAGGCAGATCATGGCACAAAAAGACGCGGAAATAGCTGAGCTCCGTGCGGCACTTTCTTCCCGTGCCCAACCAACCACCCCCAAGGATAACACGACCATCGCAGATCTCAGAACAATAATAGCCCAACAAGCAGAACAAATATCCCAGCTAACCACACAGTTGAATAGCTTCCTCAGAACCGTTATGCCAGCCAATTACATCACCCCCCCCTCAGCAGAAACCCCCCCTACACCAAAAGCCACCCGAAAAACCACCACCGAAAGCAATCCCGAAACCGACCCGTTCGAAGGCATCTTCACCGACTCTAACGATTCGGTGAACATCAGTGACACGGAAGTCACACCTACACCAGCTACTCAAATGGAAACAACAAGATCATCGGGCTCAGTCCCAAAGTCTCTATTCCAAAAGGACAACGGACCAAAGGCTGCACCTAAAGCCCAACGAAGCAAACAACCATTACCTCCCTCTAGCACCCCCGCGAAGCGCTCCCTCTCGAGCGTTTCCCCAGCCGACTCAGCAAATCTGCAGCAGCAGCAGAAGAGGACCAAACAGAAAGCATACCCGTAACTCATCACCCTTTAAACAACAATGTCGATCTCTTATCCAAAAGGAATTGAGTCATCATCGGCAACGAATTCCACAGTAGCAAATGCCCCATTAACCGGTAAAAGAACCCACTACTCGTTACCCAAAGCTGCTTTTTCTGACTCAACGATCTATGACCGGATTCTCAGTAAAGCCTTCGGCCCCAACCTCAAAATTGGAGCCCAATCGACATCTACAAGCCATCTTTTTTCTGCCGTCGGGGCGGCCCTGCCCGTGGTTGGTCAACCCGCGGTACCGATCACGGGTGGAAAACCGCCTTGTTCGTGCCCGTCCAGCCCGCTATCACCGCTTGCTAAGCCTTTCATCCCTCGGCAAACACGAAGTAACCAGTCTTTCCCCCCACTGGAGGAGCTTGGGCAGCCCAAGTTCCGCAGCCCGGTCTTGGGTCGTAAGTCCCACCTTTGTAATCGTCGCAACCATAAAGGAAATACGCCGTTACCATACGTTCTACCGACATCCGCCTTGATAAGCCCGGTGGCCTATGACCAATTCCTAACCGATGTTCTTGGCCCCATACCAGGATTAGGAATCGCTTCCACATCAAACAACCACCTTTTTCCTGCCGTCGGGGTGGCCCTGCCCATGGTCGGTCAACCAACGGTACCGGCCACGGGTGGTAAGTCACTTTGTTCGCGCCTACCTGGTAGACTATCACCACATGCAACACCGTTCTACCCATCCAGTCTCCTCCAGAGGGGAAATAGCATCGATACCAGTGAGCTTGGGCAGCCCAAGTTCCGCAGCCCGGTCTTGGGTCGTAAGTCCCACCTCAGTACTCATCCAAATTGTCACAACCGTAACCATGATGAAAGGACATCGCCATCACTCTCCCCACCGACATCTGCCTGGACCGATCCAACGATCTACGACCAGTGGCTGACAAAAATGTTCGGCCCCATACCTGGGATAGGTATAGCCTCATCATCCAAAACCTTCTTTTTGCCTGCCGTCGGGGTGGCCCTGCCCATGATCGGTCAACCGACGGTACCGGTCACGGGTAGAAAGTCACCTTGTTCGAGCCCTTCCAACTTGTCTCCTTCTGCCGAGCCATTTTTTCCGTCTGGCTACCCACAGAGCTCGAACAACTCCAGCCCCAGGGAGGCTGAACAGCCCATTTTCCGGATTCCGGATCTGAGTCGTGAGACCCGTCAGTTCAACCCCGACGCCACGAGCCAAGCAACAGTCAATCGGTCCCTCTTCCCCCCATCCACATTCCCAACACCGGGTCAACCGAAGCCTTCCAACTTCTGTTTACAGTGGAATATAAACGGTTTTTGGAATAACCTCCCGAATCTGGAATTGTTGACCCATGTCAGCTCGCCGTGGATCATAGCATTACAGGAGGTCAACAAAGTTTCGGTTAACGCAATGGATAGAACGCTAGGGGGAAAGTATAAATGGCTCATCAAATGTGGCTCCAACTTTCGTCACTCGGTTGCCATCGGAATCCTTCAGAGGATCCCCTTCGACTCTATAGAAATCGATTCAGACTTGCCCATCGTCGGCATCCGAATCAAAGGCTCTATGAACATTACAGTTATAAACTGCTACCTACCATGCGGAGCAATTAACAACGTTAAAGGCAAGATTAACGAAGTTATTAAAAACACGCCAGCTCCCCACCTAATTCTCGGGGACATGAATGCGCATCATCCGACATGGGGAGGGGATCGAGCCGACTCCAGAGGGAATGCAGTCCTTGACGTCTTCGATTCGAACGATCTAATCGTGCTAAACGACGGTGCCTCTACGTTTTTCAATGGACATTCACATACCTCCATTGACGTTTCAGCAATCAGTCGGTCTTTCAATACTGGGATCCGATGGGAGGTAGGAACTGACCTATATGGCAGTAACCATTATCCCATCCAAATGGTCATCAACGCCGCCATATCCGAGGTCACAATCAGGCCTCGCTGGCGATACGAAAAAGCTGATTGGGATGCTTACGCCAGCATCATCAGTTCTAGGTTGAGGGATTACAACCCCACTGACATACAATCGTTCGCCGAAATTATCCGCTCCTCGGCTTCGGAAACAGTCCCAAGAACTAGCAATCGACCCGGGAGAAGGGCCCTTAGATGGTGGTCGGAAGACACCCGACGAGCGGTCAAAGTAAGGAGGAAAGCACTCCGGAAGCTGAAGAGACTCCCTATGAACCATCCCGACCGAGAAGAAGCCCTTGCCGACTACAGGGAAAAACACATCAATTGCCGAGCAGTCATCAGGGAGGCCAAAAGATCATCTTGGGAGGACTTCCTAGAATCCATCAACCCCATGCAAACCACAGCAGAACTATGGGGTAAGGTTAACGCAATCAGCGGCAAAAGGCGAAATGTCGGTATCACCCTGGATATCGGTAATTCCACAACTTCAGAGCCAGTAGAAGTAGCGAAACGGCTGGGGGAATATTTTTCCTCGCTGGTTCGAAACGATAGTTACCCACCAACGTTTCGAAATCTTATCATCAAGGAAAAACCCACCATAGATAATTACATCCGCATCAAAGAAGCCGAGACATCGATTCTAAATTGCCCATTCTCGATGCAGGAATTATCTTTCGCTCTAGCCAAGAGCAAGGGTAAATCCGCCGGTCCTGACGGAATCGGCTACCCCCTCCTCAAGAAACTACCCCTCCACGCTAAATACGTACTACTAGACAAGCTCAACAAACTATGGGAGGATCAGACCTTTCCAACTGAATGGAAGGAAAGCGTTGTTGTACCTATTCCTAAAAGCAATCTACCCTCACGGGATGTTTCCAAATTTCGCCCCATCTCCCTCACATGCTGCCTCTCAAAAGTAACTGAAAGAATGGTAAATCGGCGATTACGGGAGAAATTAGAAGAAGACAATCGAATCGACTATCGGCAGCACGCCTTTCGACCAGGATACGGTACCAATACCTACTTCGCTTCTTTAGGAGACACGCTGAACGAAGCCTATTCCTCCGGGAAACATGTAGACCTAGTCTCATTGGATATAGCGAAGGCCTTTAATAGGACCTGGACCCCGTTTGTCCTAAGACAATTAGCCAAGTGGGGTTTTTGCGGTAACACATTGGCTTTTTGTCGAAACTTTCTGACGAATCGCACCTTTCGTGTCTTCATCGGAAACACAGCATCGGAATCCTTTACGGAAGAAACTGGCGTTCCTCAGGGGTCTGTGTTAGCTGTGACCCTTTTTCTAGTTGCCATGAATGGCGTCTTCGAGTCCCTACCGGCCAACGTCCACGTTTACGTCTATGCCGATGACGTTCTCCTTGTGATAATCGGCGACACGCCAGCTCGGACAAGAATCAAGGCTCAAGCAGCGGTTTCAGCCGTTAACAAGTGGGCAGCCTCTATCGGCTTTTCTATGGCAGCAGCCAAATGCGTTAGAAGTCACGTCTGCCGGAAGAGACACCAACTCTCGGGGCCGGCAATCAAAATCGACCACCAAGCCATTCCAAACAAAAAAACGGTGAAAATTCTGGGCGTTACAATCGACCGGAATCTAACTTTTCAAAAACACTTTGAAAACGTTAAGGAAAGCTGCCTACCCAGAAACAATCTCGTTAAAACAATCTGCAAACCGCATAGGTCCAATAATCGGTTGTTAAGATTGCAAATCTCCAGGGCAATCATTGACAGCAGATTGTTTTATGGCTTGGAATTGACGTGCATGGCGACGGACAAAATTATAAAAATCCTCTCACCCACCTTCAATCGATATGTGCGCACCATCTCCGGCTTGCTCCCCTCCACACCGGCTGATTCAGCCTGTGCCGAAATCGGCATTCTGCCTTTCAGGCTACTGCTCCAATCAACGATATGCCACAAGGCGGCAACAATCGAGGCCAAAACCGCCGGAGAAGAGAGGACCATCCTGCTTCGGAAAAGGGACAATATCCTCAGAGGATTATGCAGTGACCACCTACCACCCATTTCTAAGGTACACTGGCATGGACCAATCTCGTGGCGCACCCCATCAATTCGAGTGGAGGAGTCTATTAAAAACAAATTTAAGAAAGGAGACAACACGGCACGGCTCCGACAAACGGTGTTTGAGTTACTCCAGACTCGGTACAAAAGTTATGAACATCGATACACCGACGGATCTCTTTCCTCCCGAGGTGTCGGAATTGGGATAAGCGGACAGAATCTAACTGTGTCGCATAGTTTACCGCCTGAGGTGTCTATCTTTTCGGCGGAAGCAGCGGCTATATTTGTAGCGGTGACCACCCCTGCAAGCAAGCCGATACTAATTCTGTCTGATTCGGCGAGCGTGATCTCCGCACTACAGTCGAATACACCATCGCACCCGTGGATACAAGCCATTCTAAAAGCGGCCCCAACTTCAACTACCTTTGCTTGGATACCTGGACATTGCGGAATTCCGGGAAACTCTGCTGCCGATCTACTCGCCTCTACCGGATATCTGGAGGAACGTCTCTACCAAACCGTTCCACTCCCCGATATCAAAAAGATGACCAAAAAAATTTTTTGCAAAGCCTGGGAAATGCAATGGCAACAAACTTGCATCCCCCAGCTTCGTAAAATCAAAGGGACGACAGCTCCTTGGAGCGACCTTCCCTCAATGAGAGATCAGAAAATACTCTCCAGATTACGAACAGGACACGTAAGGTTTGCCTACTCCTTCGGGAATAGTCCTTTTCGACAAAGCTGTAGCGTCTGCCGAGTCCACAACACGGTAGAACATGTCATTTGTGTCTGCCCGCTTTACCACACGCCAAGGAAAACATACGACCTTCCGGAAAGCATCCGGGAGAACCTCCGGGACGACCCTGCTACCTTAGCCGCTCTTTGGAGTTTCCTGAAAGATGCAGGGCTTTTTCACCTGATCTAAGCTGTCTGGCTCAGAACCGATGAGCGGGATTGCGGCGGCCCTGGAACGGTCAGGACGCCCTCAACCGGAAGCTATCGGGACCGGAATGAGGATTCCTCCTGGCCTACCGGGAGCTATTCGCCTTCCCCAGCCAGCCCAATGGACCACCCAATCTCTGAGCTCCCCCCATTCTACGGGGGGTAAGACCCACATCCGGCCACAAACGGTCATCCCAGAGAATATTCTCTGGGCATGAAGTCCCACTAGCTGGCCATGAATATCCAAGCTCGATAACCAGGAGTTACATGGGCCATCTGGCATATATCAAACGTCTAGCGGCCATTCAACAAACACGAACACTGCCACGAAGTAATAGGCGGACTACTCTAGCTACCAAGGATGTGAAAAATCAGGCAATACCGGCTATTGGAACAAACCGGTTGGAAAACCCTGACCTTTATCCTAAGGAATAGTTAGAAACCGTCAAGACAACTGAGGGCCAACTCATCGATTAGCTTTCCTACCCTCCCAAAGCCTGGGAAATCTCGGATCGGAACCACGACGTCTCGAGAAGGTCAGACTGCCCCCAACCGGAAGCTGGTTTAGAACCGGAATGGGGATCCTGCTTGATCTCCTCGGGAATATCCTCATCCCTTCTGGCCAACCTGCCGAAAACGGACAACTTCTCCCCCGACCTGGATAGGCGGGACACCGACGGCCCCGGGGGTGTCAGGACGACCCCAACCGTAAGCCGGTGGAAACGGAATGGGGACTCCTACTGGCACTCCCGGGAGCGGTACACGTGCCCCCTTCGCAACAAGTCAGATGAACGAATTGTTTTCCTCGAGTAGCCGGGGCGCCCTCGAACCGGAAGTTTTGATCCACCGGAATCGGGGGGTCGACCTCGGCGCTTGACACTGGCGTAATTACTGGAAATCACGCACTAGGGCGTAATCTCAAATCCAACACCGAACGATTGCATCAGGTTCCTAAACTGGGACATAAGTCCCACTTTCTGACCAGGACTTAATAAATAATATCGGAACGAGTCACACAGATCACCATGCAGATAGAGCAAGGATTTTCGATTGATTCGAGCTACTATGGATGTGCTAATCACAGGCAACACCGGTTACTGGACCAAACCGGCTGGAAAACCCTGTCTATCATCCTATAAAATGCATTAAACTCACCTCTACTCCCGGCCACGAACGGGCTCCCCAGGTTTCTTTCCTGGGGCATAAGTCCCACCAGCTGGCCATGAATTGCATTCAGAGCCGGAAAATCTTTTTCATGGGTCAATTGGCTCCAACAAACCTGGTGATAAATGAAGACAATTCCAATCTTCGCATGCAGCTTGAGAAAGAAATCTACAACAGCAACACGATCACTTAATACTTCGGTCCAAATTTGCCGAAACAGCTTTCCAATGCACACGATCCGCATAACTTCAGTTGGATGCTTGTACTACCAGATTCTCATCGAAAAAGGGACAATACGTCTCTCCCTCCATGACCAAATCACAACAGGATCCTCTTCCCATCGGTCGGCTTACTGCCGACTACTTAGCTGAGACACACACCATCAACGTAACATCGATGGATCATCATCCTACCTTTCAAACCCAAACATACGGACAACTCTTCATCAACCTGGACATGTGGGACAATGTGGGCAATGACGGCCCCGGGGGTATCGGGACGACCCCAACCGTAAGCTAGAGAGAACGGCATGGGAATTCCTTCCGACGCTTCCGGGAGCGATACGTTGTTCACCTCCTGAGAAAGAATCCACTACTTGCATCATTCTTGCTTCAACTCTTCATGAAGCACACAACATCGATTGGTTGGCTTACTGCCAACAACCACATGCTAACAGCGGATAAGCATTCAAATGGTGGCTTACCACCAACAACTCGAAGCCAATCTGGAAACGACGTGATTATCGATTTTCGACTACACGAGAGAACTGCAAATCCGGGAACGCTAGGTCGCCCCCAACTGGAAGCTATCTGGGACCAGCATGGGGATCCCACCTGGTCGTACTATGGATCCAACTCTACATGGAGTCACCACGAAGTAAAAATGTAACGTTGGGCGGTGGGGGGGTTGGCAATCGGAGAGCGCCGGATCGCCCCCAACTGGAAGCTTTTGGGACCAGCATGGGGATCCCGTCTGACCGTTTCCCCGGGCGCCCACGCCCCCCCTCCAAATCAATCATGCCAGCAGATATCATCAATGTCATCTCAGCCATCATTGACACAGCAAACTATCGTACAAAACCAAAGCTACCAATGGAAAGAAACTTCAGGGACTACTGGAGACAACGACTGAAACTGCTGTTGGTAATTAGGACCAAAACTAAATCAATTTAGTATCTCGAACTGGAATCTGACAACGTTGTTGGTCAGTTTTTTCCGGTTCTTCCATCTCCGTTAACCGTCTCCCATTTAGGCAATACTGGAAAATGGTTCTTATCCAAATGGAAATCCTTTCAACAAAAGAGCAGCCGAGAAACGACGAGATTATCAGCCAGGTCACGAGAGGGAACCAAACATCCGGGAACGCTGGGTCGCCCCCAACTGGAAGCTTTTTGGGACCAGCATGGGGATCCCGCCCGGCCTTTCCCGGATGCATTTTTCTCCTAAGCAGCTTGGATCTGTTCACCTTGGGCATTTCCAACACGGAATTACCACGAAGTCAAAATGAAGCGTTGGACGGGGGAGCTGGCAATCGGGGAACGCCGGACCGCCCCCAACTGGAAGCTCTTGGGGACCAGCATGGGGATCCCGTCCGATCGTTCTCCCGGGCGCCCACGCCCCCCGCCCCCTAATCAACCATACCAGCCGACATCATCAATATCATCGAACAGCAAAATATCGGACTGAGCCAAAGCTACCAATGGAAAGCAACTTTGAGGACTATTGGAGGCAACGACTGGGACCGTTGTTGGTAATTAGGACCAAACCTAAATCAATTTTGTGTATCGAACTGGAACCTGACAACGTTGTTGGTCAGTTTTCCAGTCCTCTCATCTCCGTTAATTGCTTCCCATTTAGGGAAGTCTCCAGAAGGAATTTTTGCCTAGGCAATACCGGCAAATGGTCCAAACCGGTTGGAAAACCCTAAATGGCATTATCCAATGTAACTTCTACTACCTCCACCAATCAACTTCCTAATCAAAAGAAGAAAACCGGTATCTCTTAGGCAATACTGGAAAACGGTTAAAACCCAACTTGATCAACAAATAGAGCAGCCGAGAAACAACGCAATCATCAGCCAGTTCGTAAGAGGGAACCAAACATTCGGGAACGCTGGGTCGCCCCCAACTGGAAGCTTTTTGGGACCAGCATGGGGATCCCGCCTGGCCCTTCCCGGATGCGCCTCCTCTTAAGCAACTTTGATCCGCTCACCTTGGGCAATTCCATCACTTTTCCACAAGGACTATTCGTGCTGCCTCTAGTCAAATCAACCCCAACGGGGCCATCATGAAGCTGAAAAGAAGCGCCACAGGGGGAGCTAGTAGCCTGGGGACGCCGGGTCGCCCCCAACTGGAAGCTCGCTGGAACCAGCATGGGGATCCCTCCCGACCGTCTCTCATAGCTACATACACTCCCCAAACTAACTAGGCTAACTCTCTATCGATGCAGCAAGCTGTTCTACAAACGGACAGCACAGAAAATAGAAGCAACATAGCAAACCAAATCCTACATCAAACCTACCAACCGAAAACAACTATCAAAAACGTATCCCTAATGGAGACCAAAAACAGGAGGAAGAAGCGGAACCCTGGGAAGCTAGGACGCCCCCAACCGGAAGCTAGGCAAACCGGAATGGGATACCCTCCCGGCTTATCCAGGGCAACACCCTTCCTCTTATCATCGGACAACAGTAATACAAAACTTATTAAAACTAAAATTCTACATCGACTCACCAACGACAACCATCTCCTCCGGATCAATCCTTCCGGGAACATCATCTTCTCTGGACCATCGCACCTAAAAAAGAAAAATAGATGAATTTCTGACCGATAAAGGTAACCGATTGGAACGACACTTACCATCTCCCACCCTATCCGGGAATAACATCGGACAGAAACATTCTTCGACCCTGTCGGCTGCCGATGCCCAATGCCCTAACCAATGCTAAATTGATGAAGAGCCCCCCCGGTGGGCCGATGCGACTCCACCCGAAGGCGACCAGCGGAATTTTGCATCGTCTGCCGTCGCATCGCCGGGGGGAACTTGGGCATCGTCGGTCTTAGCCGACTATGGTCCAGCCTCCAAATAGGATAGGACAGGGCCGATCCTCCGGAATTATCGCATCCCCAATCGGACTTTCCGCCTCGATACGGACCGTATCGTTCTTCAATTGGCCACAAGATCCTTTTGTCTCAGCACAGCACACTCCAAACTACGGCAGGAACATCAAAGAATCTCTCCACCAACGATGGACCCTCCAACGGCAGACTCCAATGGCAGTTCCCTCCTTCCCGTCAATAGTCGACTGATATTCGAGGTGGTCCTGGATGAAAAATCGACGTTTGAACGAACACGGACCGTGTTTCTGTTGGAAGAAGAACATCGCATAATCAGAGCCGACCATCTGTTACGTCACATGATCCACAACCTAAAACAATTAGAAAACATGATTAACAAATCAAAACAAAGCAATCGGCCGCCTTCCGCCGATTAGCAAAATTTTCCACTCTGGATACCATACCTGTTAGTCTTGGCCCCACTCTGTTAAATCTACCACTCCTGACGGCACCGATACCCGAAGCAAACTCCCTAGGAAAAGAAAAAGAAAAACAGCACTTTAGTCCCCCAAATTTTGGAAAACATAACCACAAATTGCCATAAGACGTTTCGGTCAAAACTCCGTTTTCACTCTTTGTTTCCTTACCTGCAAAATCACCCACGAAAAATTTCCGTCTGGAAGCTCCTGCTTTACCTGGTTTTATCCTGTAAGAAAACATTTTAAATTAGTTAAAAACGGCACAAATCATCATTATTACCGCACACACCATGTGAAAAAACTTTTGTCGCGAACAAACTAACATTGACAGCTGTCACGGCTGGGTAGCACACGACACGTTAAACCAGAATCACCCTAAAAGTTAATTTATACCCTTAAAGGGTAACCATGATAGCCATCTAGTGGCCAATAGCTGAACATCTCAACCCAGTAAATTATGTTAGACGCTTGTTAGCTCCTTTTTCAAACCAAATCAGGCTACCGCCGTAAACACGTTAAGGCGAGACCCCATAGGTTGGGCTCGAGTAAAAAGCCCTTCTGGCTTTTTCTACTCTTTAAGTGATGAACTTTGTACCATCTTAAAAATCACTTTAATAAAGAATAAAAAAAAAAAAAAAAACTACCGAAAAAAACACGCCGAATGCCGGTCAATCATCCAAGAGGCCAAGAGAACATCCTGGGAAAATTTCCTAGATTCCATCAACCCAACGCAATCCACAACCGAACTGTGGAACAAGGTGAACGCAGTTAGCGGGAAAAGGAAAACTACCGGCATCACACTGGATCTAGGAAACTCAACGATATCAGAACCTACAGAAGTTGCTAACACACTGGGAGACTACTTCGCATCACTAGTCACAATGGGCTCCTATCCACAGCAATTCCAGAAGAAAGCACGCAGAGAACTACCCCTTATCGAGAAACTAACCGCACACGCCGAAACATTACCATCACCATTAGATCGTCCTTTTTCCATGGAGGAACTCACCTTCGCCCTGACCAAAAGCCAGGGGAAGTCAGCGGGCCCCGATGGCGTCGGCTACCCGCTCATAAAGCAGCTGCCAACCCATGCAAAATACATTATGTTAGAACTGCTAAACAAAGTATGGACCGAACAAACCTTCCCGGATGAATGGAGAGAAAGTACAGTCATTCCTATTCCAAAAAGCAAAGTACCCTCCAGAGATGTATCAAAATTTCGCCCAATATCACTCACGTCCTGTCTATCCAAAGTACTCGAAAGACTAGTTAACAGAAGACTACGAGAAAAACTGGAACACGAAGGGCGGATCGACCAGAGACAACACGCCTTTCGAGCGGGATATGGAACCAACACATATTTTGCCGCCCTCGGAGAAGTCCTACAAGACGCCTACTCTCGAGGAAAGCATGTGGAGTTAATTTCGCTAGACCTCGCCAAAGCTTACAATAGAACTTGGACTCCACTAGTTCTGGAAGCAATTGGCGAAATGGGATATCAACGGAAACACTCTTGCGTTCTGTCGTAACTTTATGGCCAACCGGTCCTTTAAAGTTTTCATCGGGAATAGTTCCTCCAAAAGCTTCAACGAAGAGACTGGGGTGCCGCAAGGGTCAGTGTTGGCGGTTACACTATTTTTGATAGCAATGAACAGCGTGTTCGAGTCGCTGCCTGCCAATATACATATATTTGTATACGCTGACGATATTCTCCTGGTAGTTATCGGGGACACACCAGGAAGGAACCGAATAAGAGCGCAAACGGCAGTCACCGCAGTACATCAATGGGCTATGTCAATGGGATTCACAATGTCAGCAACCAAATCGGTTAGAGGCCACGTGTGCCAATATAAACACCGACTCTCCGGCCCGGCAATCAAAATCGATGGCCAAATAATCCCGAATAAAAAGACGGTGAGAACACTTGGGGTCCAAATCGATCGGAACTTATCTTTCCAACAACATTTCGACGGGGTTAAAGCAAGCTGCCAAACCAGGGTAAATCTAATGAAAACCATCAGCAGGCCGCTCAAAACCAACAACAGGAAAATCCGTCTTCAAGTGGGGAGAGCTATTATTGACAGTCGACTGTTATATGGAATCGAACTCACGTGTATCGGAGGGGACAGAATCATCAAGACCTTGGCTCTACATACAACAGCTATATTCGGATCATATCTGGCCTCTTACCATCAACCCCTGCGGAGTCGGCATGCGCCGAACTAGGAGTATTACCCTTCAGACTCAGGGTACAATCTTCCATCACGAGTAAAGCGGCGAGCATTGCAGCCAAAACAGCAGGAGAAGAAAGAACCTTTTTACTCAGAAAGGGAAACAGCTTCCTACGGGTAATCTGCAACAAAACGCTACCTTTAATCTCCAAAGTTCATTGGCACGGCGCTACACCATGGGAACGTCCACCTATCAAGGTGGAAAACAAAATTAAAAACAATTTTAAAAAAGGGGATAATTCGGTAAAATTAAGACAAGCAGTAACCGAACTCATCCAAACTCGATACGCCAATTACGATCATCGGTACACCGACGGATCGATATCAGCCCGAGGAGCAGGCATTGGAATAAAAGGAAGAAACATGACAGCCTCCTTCAGCCTAAATCAGAATGTGTCGATCTTTTCGGCAGAAGCGGCGGCTATATTCTTTGCTATATCACAACCAGCTGAGAAACCAATACTGATCCTGTCAGATTCAGCTAGTGTGATTTCGGCACTAGAGTCGTCTTCACCCAACCATCCATGGATCCAATCGATTATTGCCAACTCTCCAACATCTACAGTTTTCGCATGGGTGCCAGGACACTGTGGCATCCCAGGCAATGTGGACGCCGATATCCTAGCGGCGACAGGACACGGGGAAGAACGTCTCACCGAAACGGTTCCCCTCGGGGACAGTAAAAAATGGATTGTTAAATCTTTCCAAGAAGCGTGGGAGGCACAATGGTCCCAAACTCGTGTACCCCAGCTTCGGAAAATTAAAGGCACTACAACGGCGTGGGAAGATCTGCCCTCTACGAGGAATCAACAAATACTATCAAGACTTAGAACCGGCCACGTAAGATTTGCTTATTCCTATGAGAAAAGCCCTTTTAGAATAAAATGCAGTTCCTGTGACGTCCACAACTCAGTAGAACACGTTCTATGCAACTGTCCGCAATACGAGTTCCCGAGGAACCTGTATGGACTAACAAACAGCATCAGAGAAACCCTAGGCAGAGACAGCATTAACATTGGAGCACTTTTCGATTTTCTCAAAGATGCCCAACTCTTACATCAAATCTGATCTGTAGAGTCAGTCGGCATTCTTCGGTTTCGAGTAGTATGTAACAACCTATTGCCTCATAACCCGACAGAAGAAGAAACCAGACCTCGTACAAAACCGTGAAGCACAAAACCAGCAGCCTGGGTCGGTGACGGCCCTGGAACCGCCGGGGCGCCCCCAACCGGAAGCTATCGGGACCGGAATGGGGATCCCCCCTGACGTTCCCAGGAGCGAAACGCCCTCCCCAGCTTACACAACACGGACACCGAACTCGGGGTCGAACTTTGAAATGCTGATACAGTAACATCCTGCTTTACAACACCGCACCCTCCTGCCTTCCGTTGCTATTTCATGGCCTCCACAAAGCCACATTCTACACCAAACACGCGAGAACAGAATATCTCCTTGCTCGGGACGATGACGGCCCTGGGACTGCTGGGTCGCCCCCAACCGGAAGCATTTTTGGGACCGGAATGGGGATCCCTCTCGGCTTTCTCAGGAGCGATGCGTCCTCCCCAGCGCTACAAGGACCAACTTCAATCCAGCGAGATAAGTCGACAAATTCAGTTCCGTCGGCTTACTTCCGACAATTCCACGGACGGTTGGCTTACTGCGACAAATCAACGGTTAATTAGTTCACCGCTAAGGCCCCCATGCGACGTCTTCACCGATACAGCATCCAGCACCAAACACAGCGACATTTGAATCTCCGATTTTGCTTGGGACGACGACGGCCCCTGGACTGTCGGGTCGCCCCCAACCGGAAGCTCTTTGGGACCGGAATGGGGATCCCTCCCGGCTTTCCAGGGAGCGAAACGTCCTCTCCAGCACTCAAAGGAATCCTCCAGTACAGCAAAACACACGGTGGAAACTAGTTTCGGTTGGCCTACTGCCGACATTATCGACCTCAACCACACTGACGTAATTCCCGCAAATCCAGAATTTAAACCTGGTGGACAACTGGGAAATTATTTGCCGAATTTCCACGGCTAGTTCTCTTCGCTCGTCGGATTACTGCCAACCTTTTTCCTGCAACCAAATCCAATCGAACCAGGATCAAGCCTGAAAACACACCCAAGAAGCAGCGGTTTCGATCTCCATGCAACATAAATCGATGAGAATCAGACAACCTCTACGAGGACTTTTTCCAAAAATCATGAACGGTGGCAAGGAAACTCAAATTTTACTGTTTGGCCATGGCCAACTTTGCACTTTGTAACTTTCGAAAACAGCTTTAAGCTTTGACGATCTTAACCCACAAATCCAGCAACCTGGCGCTGGTGGACAACTGGGCTTTTCTCTAAGCAGCTCCTCTCGCTCGACGGCAACGCGTGAGCAGTCGGGGCGCCCCCGAACCGGAAATCCTGCTTCCTGGGATCGACTCCGGCACTTGACGCCTTCTTCAACAATCACCGCTCTCTCGAGCGCCTCATCACCAACGTCAAATGGAAGACAATCTCCGGCTACAGTGTTAGTTGGAGCGGCCTCAACCGAAAGTTAGTAGGAATCGGCATGAGTGCACCCCTCTGACTACACCACAGACCAGATCAACCTCATCCCTTCTGGCCAACCTGCCGAAAACGGACAACTTCTCCCCCGACCTGGATAGGTGGGACGCCGATGGCGCCGGGGGTGTCGGGACGACCCCAACCGTAAGCTGATGGAAACGGAATGGGGATTCCTACTGGCACCTCCGGGAGCGATACGTGATCGCAACAAGTCAATCGAACGGATGGATCTCTCGAGTAGCCGGGGCGCCCTCGAACCGGAAGTCTTTTCCAGCCGGAATCGGGGGGTCGACCTCGGCACTTGACATTGGCGTAATTACTGGAAATCACGCACTAGGGCGTAATCTCAAATCCAACACCGAACGATTGCATCAGGTTCCTAAACTGGGACACAAGTCCCACTTTCTGACCAGGACTTAATAAATAATATCGGAACGAGTCACACAGATCACCATGCAGATAGAGCAAGGATTTTCGACTAACTCGAGCTACTATGGATGTGCTAATCACAGGCAACACCGGTTACTGGACCAAACCGGCTGGAAAACCCTGTCTATCATCCTAAAAATGCATTAAACTCACCTCTACACCCGGCCACGAACGGGCTCCCCAGGTTTCTTTCCTGGGGCATAAGTCCCACCAGCTGGCCATGAATTGCAATCAGAGCAGGAAAATCTTTTTCATGGGTCAATTGGCTCCAACAAACCTGGTGATAAATGAAGACAGTTCCAATCTCCGCATGCAGCTTGAGAAAGGAATCTACAACAGCAACACGATCACTGAATACTTCGCTCCAAATAATCGGCGAAGGATGCATTGATCGGGGCGACCCCTACCGAAAGCCAATAGGAGTCGGAATGGGTGTCCTCCCCGCGACTACACCACTAGCCGAATTAGCTACAATTCATTATCTACCACTAAAAACTTGTTAACCAAGTCAATGAAGATACCGATTCGAAGGCAATACCGGTTACTGGACCAAGCCGGTTGGAAAACCCTGGAAACTACCAAAGAATCATTTTGCTGAAAATCTATCTAAAATCATAGAAATCAGTAACTAGTATCTTAACTTGGTAACAATCATCAACCTGCGGCCGGGAACATCCGAATAGCCGGGGCCCCCCGAACTGGAAGCATCGTTCAATCAGAATCGGAGAATCGAACCCGGCACTCAACGCCACTCAAATAAGCAACTATTTCTGAAACATTAGATCAACTCTAGTTGATTCAGTTCCGTTTATCGTTCGCTTTATCGGAATGGGTTTTTCCATCTAACTCCACCATAGACCATCTGAAAAGCTAACAACAACACACACACTTTAGGCAATACCGGCCCATGGACCTAGCCGGTTGAAAACCCTGAGTTCACCGTTTTCATCCCTTACGAAAAGGACAACTCGAGTCGCCGAGGCGTCCCCGAACTGGAAGCTCTCGCCCAACCAGAATCAGGGAACCGACTTCGGCACTCAACGCCCAAAACAACAAGCCATAATCCATCTTGCCTACTTCACCTGCTTCTGTCTCGTATTCATCGCCATTCATCGTAGCTCCGGATCACCAGCGGCTGGTATTAGGCTAGGGCGACCCCAACCGAAAGTCAGATGGAGTCGGAATGGGTGCTCCCCCCTGCCTTACCATAGGCCGCATGAAAACAAACTACTAAAATGGACAACCTACCACTGGGAGCACTTGAGCAGCCGGGGCGCCCCCGAACTGGAAGCCCTCGCCCAACCAGAATCGGGGAACCGACTCCGGCACTCAACGCTCCCTCTAAAGACAACAAATCTTTGTGTCAACTCTACGATCATCGTATTTCCGGATCACCTTCGGCTGGTATCAGGCTAGGGCGACCCCAACCGAAAGCTAGATGGAATCGGAATGGGTGTTCCCCCCTGCCTTACCGTAGGCCGTATGAAAATGGACAACATGCCACCGGGAGCATTTGAGCAGCCGGGGCGCCCCCGAACTGGAAGCCCTCGCCCAACCAGAATCGAGGAACCGACCCCGGCACTCAACGCTCTCTCTAAAGACAGCAAATCGTAAATCTTCGAGTCAACTCTACCCACGCCTTGTTCCTGCCTATCTTTGACCAACGTAGTTTACCGATCATCAATGGCTGGTGCTTGGTTAGGACGACCCCAACCGAAAATCAGGTGGAATCGAATGGGTGCTCCTTCTGACCCCACCACAGGCCACGGGAAAATCGGATAATCAGTATCACCACAGCGCAACTACCAACTGTCCGGCTTATCCTTTCGTGCTTTCGATATCGTCATGAGGTTTTCACTTAGGCAATACCGGTTCAGGACCTAGCCGGCTGGAAAACCCTAACGTTACCCATGTATTAAAATTTGGAAACCAAATCAGCAGATAAAGAAAACTACCACCTTCTACAAAAAGGAACAAAAGGAGACACACCGAAAAACAGGAAGACCCAAAACGGAAGATTTAATCAACCGGAATGGGGATTATCCGCTGGCCTTCGTTTGCCCAATTTTGCCTGGACGCTACAGTTTTCTTGACAACTTGGGTTGCTACACAACAAGTGCAAATCTCAAGGACAACTAAACAGGGAAGTGAAAAACGGGGGTGGTGGTAGCCTAGGGAATGCTGACACGGCCTCAACCGAAAGCAGTTATGGGATCGGAATGAGACTCCCTGCCGGCATCACCCAAAGCAATACACCTCCCCCAGTAAATGAAGCTAACGAGAAAACCTAAAGAAACTCTAAAACTGACGTGATGGTAAACAAAAACGCAGCCTACTCGCAACTACCCTAACTTATTGAAACTAATAACTTAAAACTAACGCTCACCAAAAGCATGGACTATCTCCGTCCAAGATCATTCAGGGATCCCCCTGGCCAACAGCAAGGACCTAAAAAGGAAGAAAGGAGATGAATTATCTTGGCATTACAACGGACCCACTTGGAACGATACTTGCCCTGTCGCACCCCGCCCGTGGATGGAACCGGACAGTATGCCTTCTTCAACTCCACCGGCTGCCAACGTCAATGCCCAAACCAGCATTAAGCTGATGAAGGGCCCCCCTGGTTGTCCGATGTGGCAACACCATAAAGGCGGTCTGCGGGATTGTGCATCGTCAGATGCCACATCGCCAGGAGGAACTTGACGCTGTTGGTATACACCAACTATGGTCCAGCCTCCGATAGGATGGATGGAGTTGATCCGCCAAAACCTTGACCGTACATCATCCCGCCGCCATCACCAGCCACCATGCTTCTCCATCGAAACCATACCGCGCCCGTCTTTCCGTCGGAAACTCGTCGACAGCCGCCAGTCAACCAAGCCCCTCCAGCAGGAACGGATCTGAAAGAGACAAAGGAAAAGCTGAATCAGAAACGAAAGGGATCCACAAGAAGAGCAAGCAGCAAAATCAGGAAGAATCTTTCAATGCAGTACCCCAACCCAACGTCATCATTATCAACTTTAATACTCAGGACTTTCACACAAGCAAAACCACTTCCACAAACCAAACTGTCACCTTTAACCCTTCTCCATCAAAACCATCATACCGTCATAGGCCAACGATTAACCCCGTTCACCTACCCACTACTGAATCCGCACGTCGCAGCAGAACATCACATCTCCCCACCCACATCGGCTGGAACATCAAAACCACAGACCCAAAATTGAGAAAACAACAGTTCTACGATTCCATCTCTACCGTAATTTAAAAATTCCCAAGCTAGCCCAATCAAACGATATAATAAAATTACGAGGCACAGCCCGGCCGTCTTCCGCCGGACGTTACACTTTACACAAATGTAATCCACACACGACACAACGCCACCATTGTTTCCCTAACCAAACTGGTTTTACCCGCGACAAACCTCTCCAGAGGTTTTAGGCAACCGGATCAACGTCACCATACAGACAGGGAATATAACCTCAAGCCTGGCACGAGGTCCCTTCCCAGAAGGAAATTCACATCTGCTACTTTCTCACACCAGCGCTTTTACTCACCAAATAATCAATCATCCGGCTTCCCGTCCGGAAGTTTCTCCACCTATTCTCCTTGGCTAAACCCGAAACAAAATATTAAAAGCCGAAATCAGTAATTTTCGACAGAAGCATTAGGATTACGTACCGCACGCTTTTCCCAAACTGAGAAGATTGTTTTGAATCCTTTCTGACAACTGTCAATCTCGGTAGCAAACGCACACGACAAATCAGATTTACCCCTTTCTCAATGATTTTAAACCCTCCGGTTGGTAACCCATACGACTGAAAATAGCCACCTAGTGGACAGTAGCACAAATTTTTACCCAGCAAGCCCCACGTTAGACCCTAGTCAAACAATTTCATTTAAAATTTTTTTAATGATTAGGATTTAAGGAAAGCAAGTTAAAATTAGGCGAGACCCCTAGGTTGGGCTCGAAGAGAAGCCCTTCCGGCTCTCTCTCTTTATACACCGTGATGAACTTATGTCAAACCTTAAAAAATCACGTTAATAAAGAAATTAAAAAAAAAAAAAT
>NW_026943682.1:31381-34018 GCF_024139115.2 Armigeres subalbatus
TGCCGCCTCTTCAATGCGGTATAACGCCCCAACCTGATACAGACCCCCCGCAACGACACTTGACAACCCGAAGGATGAATGACCCACAAAACAACTCCCACTGAAGCGATACCAACACCAGCAACCCAAACGGACTCTCTATGGACTACGCAAAAACATTTTGAAACATTTTTTTGAAATCTAAAAATTGTTAAATGACATGTAAATTTTTCAAACTTTTTTCTCCCTCTCCAGAGGTGAGCCAGCCTAGGGCTGCAAGCCTCTTTAATAAAGAAATAAAAAAAAAAAAAAAAGTCACCTAAGTGTGATGCCTCAGGTTATTTTTCGTGACTACTTAGTAGCAATCCAGAGTAACCCAGTTGTCCACCAGTAAATAAACTGGGTTTGCGGGTGTAAAAGTGGTAGTTCGGTGATTTTGACGTTCGGCAACCGGTTCAGAGACGCATTAGCGTGTAACTTTCGTTGCTTTGATTTTATGTAATTCGAGTTGCAGCAGTTTAGAGTTTGGGTCTCTAGGAGATTGTGGGGATGTATCGTGCCCAAGAGGCCGGGTGGGATCCCCATTCCGGTCCCAGCTGCTTCCGGTTGGGGGCGCCTGGCAGACCTGAGCCCGAAAGCTCCTGCGCTGGTGTCGAAAGGACTGGTCGTGGTTCACTGAATGCTTGCTGAGTTGAGCCGATTACAGTTGACTGGTCTGTCGGTTTGCCAAAAGAGTGATCCACGAAGCATAAAGCAATTTTGACGATGATATAGTCGAAAGTAGGCCGTACCCAGGGAACCAGGAGGGATCCCCATTCCGGTCCCAGACTGCTTCCGGTTGGGGGCGCCCTGGTAATTCTGGGTTTGGTTCTCTTTCGAAGCAGGCGTCGTGGTGCTGGTGGTAGATTTGTCGCGAACTTGCGGCAAAACACTATACAATAACGGAGTATTGGGTGATAGTTGTTCGGTCGGTGGGAGACCAACAGATGGAAGAAGATTTTGTTACGCTGTTTTGGCCAGTAGGCCAAGCCATATTTCTTAACTGTCGATTTGGTGCTGATAAAGGAGCCAGTTGACCCATGGTGTTAGAAACTTCCAATTAATTTAGCATGGCCATCCTGGTGGGTCTTATACCCCAGGAAAAAATCTGGGAAGCCCGTTCGCGGCCGGATATGGAGTTTTCTGGATTTGCGGGAAAGGAGTTGTAGTGCTGGTTGCTGTGGGTGAGCGGATGAGGCCATAGTTGGCCCAAGGTAATTGGGTTGACATCACATGAAGATGTTGGCGGTGAGTAGGCCGCCCGCTGAAGTGTCGGCAGTAAGCCAACCGTCCGTGAAATTGTCGGCAGTAAGCCGACCGGATTGATTTGCAGGGTTATCTCGCCGGGTTGGAGTTGTTACTTGGAGCGCTGGGGAGGACGCATCGCACCCGAGAAAGCCGAGAGGGATCCCCATTCCGGTCCCGAAATAGCTTCCGGTTGGGGGCGACCCGGCAGTCCCGGGGCCGTCATCGTCCCGAACAAGGAGAAAGGTTTAACTCTCGCTGTGTTTGGTGCTGGATGGTGCGTTGGCAGAGACAGGATTTGGCAGTTAGCCAACCAATGTTGAAAAACTTACTGTGGAGCAGTCGGAAGCATATTCTTCTTGGTAGTGAGATTTCCCAGTTGTCCACCAGATTCACTCACTGGATTTGCGGGAAGAGACAGTTGTCATGCTGGTTGCCGTGGATGAGCGGATGAGGCTATGATTGGCACAGGGCAATTAAGTTGACACCACATGAGAAAGTTGGCGGCAAGCCAGCCGCCCGCTGAAGTGTCGGCAGTAAGCCGACCGTCCGTGGAAATGTCAGCAGTAAGCCGACCGAACTGATTTGCAGAGTTATCCCGCTGGATTGGAGTCGTTACTTGGAGCGCTGGGGAGGATGCATCGCACCCGAGAAAGCCGAGAGGAATCCCATTCCGGTCCCGAAATAGCTTCCGGTTGGGGGCGACCTGGCAGTCCTGGGCCGTCGTCGTCCCGAGCAAGAAAGGAGATTTAACTTTCGCTGTATTTGGTGCTGGATGGTGCGTTGGCGGTGACGAAATTTGGCAGTGAGCCAACCGAAATTTGGCAGTGAACCACTGTCCAATCTACGAACTGCCAAGAACAACATACGACATCACCAACGCCGCCGCTGCTCTGCAGAACGATCGAGTTGGCGAGCAGCAGCTGATCTCCTTTTTGAAGGACTGCCGCCTCTTCAATGCGGTATAACGCCCCAACCTGATACAGACCCCCCGCAACGACACTTGACAACCCGAAGGATGAATGACCCACAAAACAACTCCCACTGAAGCGATACCAACACCAGCAACCCAAACGGACTCTCTATGGACTACGCAAAAACATTTTGAAACATTTTTTTGAAATCTAAAAATTGTTAAATGACATGTAAATTTTTCAAACTTTTTTCTCCCTCTCCAGAGGTGAGCCAGCCTAGGGCTGCAAGCCTCTTTAATAAAGAAAAAAAAAAAAAAAAAAAAAAAGTCACCTAAGTGTGATGCCTCAGGTTATTTTTCGTGACTACTTAGTAGCAATCCAGAGTAACCCAGTTGTCCACCAGTAAATAAACTGGGTTTGCGGGTGTAAAAGTGGTAGTTCGGTGATTTTGACGTTCGGC
>NW_026943683.1:0-72297 GCF_024139115.2 Armigeres subalbatus
CTCGTTCACGATGGATTCAATTTTGAGTCAGAATAAATGTTACGTTTTGACAGAGAACACACAGAGAAACAGACGTTTATCTTCCCGAATAAAAAATATTATAGAAAAACTCTCGCTTAACTTTTCAAAAGGACCTAAGTAACATTTTTTTCATGAATTAATTTGAGTACTGCAATCAAAAGCTTTCATGTTGTTCTGTTGATTGCGCTATTCAAATTAATTCAGAGCTATCAGATTCGTCAAATCGTCGTTTGAATCTTTGTTTACAAAAGTCGTTTTGAAAATTTTGTCTTGAATTGATAATCACATTTGCCGCACAACCCGGCTAACAGATCCAGCACTATCAATGTGGCCATGAACTCGGCCATGAAGCTCAGTTTCATAGGCATGTGGAATGTTCTAATGCCGCACATCATCATGATACAATGGTGCCAACACTCCCCACCCACCACCATCAGAGAAACCCATTACTGGAAAAGAAACTAGGAGTCAAATAAGTGTATATGTAGTGAATGGTTGAAGCAAATTGTGATTTGGAACCTGTCGTCGAAGCTGCGAAATGTAATGGGAGTGAGGCGAAACGTGTATCGTGCAAACCGGAAGTTAAACTTTTGTAAGGTATATAATAATATATATAATAAAATAAAACGTAATAAAAATAATACGGAAAAGTGTACTTGAGTTAGTGCCCGAACACAATGTGAACGGCAATGCGGCAGAACGGAACTGCGGCAGAGCGGAATTGTTCTAAAACTGCCGTTGCCGTTCTGCCGTTGCCGCTTTGCCGCAGACCAACCCACAATGTGAACGGTTGAAAGACGATACTGGCAGTTCAAAATAACCACAAACAGTTTATTTTTGTAACATTATTTTCATTATTTTCACTCTTATTAGTATAATAAAAGGAGGGCATCATGACTTGCTGTTTCTCAGAAAATATATACATTCATGAGCATATTTGTTTACAAAAATATATTTATTTACAAATTATCTCTAAAAGTACCTCAGGCATTTTCATTCGTTGATCTTGATTTGGACGTTTGACGTTTACCGCTTTGCTGTTTCGCAAGTTTCCAAATTTCTGAGATTTAGTACAATGTCACTTTTGCCGCAGCGCCGTCATTGTGGGCTGCACCATATAGTTCCATGTTTTGGAAATTTGCCGTTACCGTTCTGCCGCATTGCCGTTCACATTGTGTTCGGGCACTTACTCGTCATCATTTGAACATATAATGACATCACGATTCCGTAACTAATGTGTGATTATGTATTATATTAAAAAGCATTACAAATAGGAAAACATTCGTATACTTATTGAAGCATAACGCAGTTTCCTCTCTTAGTCTTAGAATTATGTATATATCAAACATTGAAATACATTACGGCGGTTACAGTACTAAGGTCGGAGGAACTCAGTTGTGCTAATGGGAAATACAAAACAAAATCAGTAGAAAAGTTATTCTTACAGAAGTGGGAGGATCTATCGAGCGTTTTTTTTTTGGCGGGAAAAGTCAACTGTCGGAACAGTTGATTGTAGGTAACTAATATTAATAAATATAGGAACCCTTGTGTTCCCGAAGGGAATCCAAAATTTCTGAAGCAGCACACTTTTTTTGTGGCGATGCTCAAAACTGTAATTATTTATTTTACTCAATACAAATTTACAGCTTAATCGAATCAATGACTTACAAGTAGTGGTTTCCTTCTACCCACTAGGTTCGACTATACTTCCAGGTGTCAACTATAGGTTCACCTACCCTACTTGGATCTCGCGAATTTGGTCGGACAGTTGCTGTTCAAATGGTTTATAAATAAGCTATGTTTTTCATTGCATTTCGTTTTAGGGCTTACTTACGATTTACTCAACCGTTACAGCGATTCTACGGCGGTTTTCCAAAAACTTCCTAATACTAATGACACACTGGTGGCATTCGTACCATGGTACAAGTTGTACCCACAGGTGTGTCACCTTGTACCATGCTAGTACAACGTGGAAAACCATGGTACAATATGTACTAGGGTACATAACCGTGGTATACCACGGTCCTTATGTACCACCAGTGTGTCTTTAGTATAAGGTCGCACTATCCAATAATCACCGAATCTACACAGCAAAAAATATTGTAATTAGCATCGACGTAATTTGAGCGATGTACCCAAAATGCTATGTAATTATGAAAATCAAATGCATATAAACATTCATTTGTATCTGGGTGGTGCGGATAGAATCGATTTGGTTGTCAAACTGAAGCCAAAATTTTCTATTGTGCCGGAGCCAAACATTGAAGATTGTGGTTATGTTCGTTTTAGATCTTATATTGAGAAGTATTGTTATTATTTGGGGAAAAAATAAAAATAAACTTAGTTTGAGTTGTGCATTTTTTGTAACAAATATATTCACATTATGTTTAGAGTGGATAATTAGTAGGAATGCAACTAAAAAGCACTCGTTACGAGATTTCACGACATTCAGCCGCTGATTGGAGCAGGAATGTATGTACACCATCGTAAAGTCATGTAGAGTCTCGCGCATTTGTGCGCCTTCATGCAGCATGGAAAGAGAAATTTGAAGAGCGGGAAATGTTTGACAGCCGAGTAACTGCAAAATAATTTTGCTAATGGGATAGATTTCAAAATATCCCGCTACTCGCTTGAGAGCAGAAAAGCGGTTCTATCCGCAGCACCCAGATTTGTATGTGATATTACATCCCCTTGAGATTACACAGATTTAAAATCACGATTTTCCTTTGCATAGTAGTTGTGTAATATTTCAGTGCTTATTCTATTAATATTACACAGAATATGATGCAACCTATTGAGTTCGAAGGATGTTGTGTAAAATTACACAGCTCAAATGTGATATCGCCCAGAGACGTTGTTTATAGATATATCTATAGAGACCCGCGAAGAGTGAAGCCGAAAGTACCAATCGAACGGTACCAAACGAGCAAAGTAAACAAACATTACCAATCGATGCTAAATGCGAGATAAGTATTGTCATCAACATTATATAAATTATGAAAAAGTTTGAAAAGTTAAGTAAATCAAGCTGTTTTCAGAGTTCTCATAGCAAGTTTAAATATTATATTTAATTATATTTGTTGTTGAATATTTGGCAATGGTGCTAAAAAGGCAGGATATGGAGGTGAGGCAAATGAAATAATTCCTCATACTGAGAGTCACTTCAAGTTCTCACAATTTTATATGTTGCCAATCGCACAGGATTGTTTATATCTGCGGGCCGTGAAGCCAGAATTGCTTTTATTCTCTCTGCGTGTCTCTATATAATTACAACGTCTCTGATATCGCCATGAATTGATATGCAATATTAAATCTTGGCAACACTTACCAGATTTGTTTTCGCACCATCCGCACGCGACGGCACCGACGCACCATTTTTGTTTGAATTTTTCCGTCTTTGTGTTCAGGTCAAGAGCAGTAAGTTGTTTTATTTAATAAAATCTCTTTTTATTAATTTAATTATTGTTCAAATATTTGCAGATTCATCAAATACTACACCGGAAAACCTATTAACAGGCGAGATTGCCGGTTCTGCAATCAGGAACCGGGTTTATCCGCAGTTTTCATTTGCGTTTCGCTGCGAGCCACTGGAAACCGGTAAGCGCTGTTTATGTTGGAGCTTTCTTCAGAAAAAAATACCGTCGGTTATTCTGTTGAATTTGCTTTGGGAATTGCGGGACCTTTGGTGTTCTAGCCATTTTTTCTATAAAATCCCTGGAGTTGCAATTTTGAGTATCCTTAATGCCGATGAAAATCGTGCTAGATTTAGATGTGAATCCTGCCGGCGATTTCATTGTTAACTATTGGATTACTGATAAAAAAATTTGATTCAATTCAGTAAAGCATTCTTGAATTTTAGTGGAAATTTTTTGATCGTAATCCTGTTAAACTTTTAAGGAGAATGTCAACTTCTGATTGTTTACTATGTTATGAAGGATTTCCTCCGGAATTTCACGGATAAAGCTTTCATCTCTTGGGAATATTAAACACTAGAATAGTTGAGTGATTTTCGTCGGAATTAATCACAAATTCACTCGATAAAAAGTGTATCGTACCTAGTTTGAATAATAAGATTCTTTTCGTTTCATTCAATACCTTAATATTTGCAGATTTCTGATTTGCCGTCGGCAAAACTAGGCAAGCGAAGTCCAGGACCGGGTCAACCATCCAATTTTGAACTCCGCCAGAATACGGTAAGCGTTATTTATGTTTTATGAAATTTATCTCAAAGAGCTTCTTTCGGTTACCTAAACCAGAAATTTCCTTTGAGTGCCTACGGTGTTTGAGAGTTTCCTTATCATGACTGTAGCTTTCAATTAAAATTCCAAAGCTATTTTTCTTTGGATGGGTATTCAACTGAATATTCGAAGAAAATCCTTGCGAATCTTGCCAGGAATCCTTTCCGTATTTGGAGTTCTGACGACACCGTAAAGTAGCTATTGTGATTCCAGTTGAAAATCGAAGTCGCGAAAACCGATTTTATTCTCGTTAAACTTGTAGCGTTAAACTTGTAGCGCATCATTGCGCAACTGGTGCACATTGTTCGCAACCAGATGTGCAGTAATGAAACTTGCGACTAATAGGAGAAAAATTGTCGTGAGTTAAAAAAAATCGGTTTTGAGCTGCACATATAATACCTAGGGTAAAATTCATGAAATGTTGAACAGCTAATTTCTTCGCCTATTGTTGAATGCACGCATTTCTTATGGAGTTCAACAATAGGCGACAAAAATTAGCTGTTCAACATTCATGGCGGTTTCTATATGTACTGCAATAAGCATGTGGCAATGCAGATCTCCGTCCACGCTATTAAAAATGAATGGTATGAGCTCAACTAAGCACGTTGTTTGCTTATTGGAAGTAGGTTACATAACGGTAATCCTTTCAAGCCTTCAAAACCTAAATCAATTCCCAATTCCAGGAAGATTCCCATCGAAAGATTACTTTTATTTGTCGAATACCCACTCAGGATTAAAAACACTAAACACAGGTTTAAATCCACATATGAGAAAGGAATCTTTTGCGAAGCGAATTCTTTCGGAATTCCGAAGGAAATCGTTTAGCAATTCCGAAGGGACGCATTTAGCAATTCCGAAGGGAATAGTTATGCGATTCTGGGCAGAATCGGTTTGCGACTCCGAAGAGAATTGTTTTGCGTTTGGATTCATTATGGGATTCTGAAATGAATTTTTCCCGAAGGAAATTCTTTTAAAATTCCGATGTGAAACGATTAGCAATTCGGACGAGGAAAGTTTTGTGATTTCAAAGAGAATCGTTTTGCGATTCCGCTGAGAATAGTTTTGTGATTCCGGACAGTTGTGCGATTAAGAGATCTGAGACTAAGGGCCAATTTCTTCACCTCCGCTTAACTCTTAAGCGGTGCTTACCCATACGATTAAACCGGGTTTAAGCACTAAGCGGAGGTGATGAAATCGGCCCTAAGGGAATTGTTTTGATTTTGGATTCGTTTTGGGATTCCGAAAAGAATTCTATGTAGTCTTCTGAGACTACAAAAGGATTTGTTTTGCTTTTGGATTCGTTTTGGAATTCCGAAAGGAATCGATTAGCAATGCCGAAGGGAATAGTTTTGCGATTTCAAATATAATCGTTTTGCGATTCCGAACAGGATCATTAACTACATTTCTAGCTTTTATTATAACATATTTCTACAATTCGAAGGAGATTTTAAAAGACATTTTTTTGAGATTCCGAAGAGAATTTGAATAGTTTTGCGATTCCAAAAGGAATATGTAGTCTAGCCAGTGACGTAGCCTGAAAATTTGTCGGGGCGTGGTTTGGTTTTTTTTTAATTTGAGAGGGTTTGAAAAAAATAAAAAAAATAAAAAAAAATGGGGGGAAATGCTTATCTAATCTTCCGGTCAATGTCATCATATAGTGCATATTTTCCTGTATATATACGATTGTGATGCATCACCAGTGCTACGATGTGCACGTATTACCTGGCAATCTAACTGCATTGATTGTCTGCTTTTTCAGAATTCCAAATAATATTCCGTTTAAATATCACAAATGATGGTTAATTGTTTGTGCTAAGGGAAAGAAAAGTGCAGTGGGTATCGGCCAAGTTCCCCCTGGCGGTGCTAAAATGATAAGCGGGAACAATACCTAATTCCATTTAAATCTTTTAGTATCATTAGTGATTAGCACGCGTTATTACTTTATGTGGGGGCACGCATGGAACATATTTTTCAACGCGGGTGTCAGGCGGCTGACCCATGCTCGACCAAAATAGTAAAATTTAGCTAGAATATTTTAATTTTGTTTGATTATTTTTATTTTATTTTTATTTTTGCCATCAAATGATTAGGAGCTTATTTTCAACATCACATAACGCAAGAGAGGGTAAAACTCTGCGTTGCATAGAAAAGCCTTTGCCTCATTTTATGTAATGGCGGGACATGTTAATAATTCATTCTAGTTCTCAAATATTTTGGTAGATACTTCTGGAGGCTGTCAAGGCGGTGGGAGGGACATTGCCTATGAGTGGCAGAGGCGGCTGTGTTCTGGGCGGCAGCATTGTGAAAGCAGTTTCGGGATAGTTAGGATTCAGTTTTCATACTTAAGAGAATATCTAGAATAATAATATATTTTTATGAGCCAACCTCCATTTTTAATCACGAGCTTTATTTAGTAGCATAGGTTATCAGTACTCGTAATATACTTAATTCGGTGGGCACGCTTGGAACACATTTTTAACTCAAGTTCGACCAAAATTGTAAAATTTAATTGATTTATTTTAATTCAGTTTAATTATTTTAATCTTCCTGCGTCAAATGGTTAGGTATTTGTTCCCCCACCCCTTCTGCTACCTCCTTTTCTATTTTATGTTTCCAAACTTAAACCAACGTGATCACACTAATCCCAAACTGCACGTACCTCTATCATATCAATGTACACACGAATCTACATACAAGAAGCGACAATCACCAGAAAACGGATTTCAATCATTTCCCTTTTACCATAAGTATAAATCATCTAAGCTATAATAAACTCTATCGTAGCGATCCCGAACTGTCTAAACATCTAAACACTGTCTATTATGAACATAAACACAACCGTTTCTATCTCTACAAACATTTCTCTAATAAAAAGGTTCCATAGCAGTCGCTAGAGCCGGAAGCGGTCAACAAGCCGCTCCATACTCTCCTCCTCTATCTTCTATTATCTCACAATTTTACTACCCTGAAACTGAACTGTTTCGGACCCCTTATGGGTCTGAAGCAGAGGACGGGACACTCGAGCCTACCAGTCAGTGGATGGAAAGGTCCGTTGTGATAGGGTCTATCACAAGCCTCGGATAACCTGGAATAAGTTTTCCACGAGTCGAGTTCACATTGATTTCATGAGGTCTATAAATTAATCGTCACGTTGAAAATTTAAGCCTGCAGTGTAAACGTATTGCCTAATGTCATACAACGTAGATTGGCCACGGCCCGGGGATACGTTGAGTATAACAAGAATAACAAGAATTTGAGAGGGTTTGAAAAAAAAATAATTCGAATAGGGTCTTTCTACAATTCCTGTATTATATTTCTATAATAATGTTTCTGTTCGAAGGAAAGCTGTATTATATTTCTACAATTCGAAGGAAATCCTTTTTAAATTCCAAAGAAAATCATTTTGGGGGTTCTGAATGAAATCCTTTTGGCTCCGAATTAAATGTATTTGAGGAGAACAGAGTTGCTTTGCTCATGGATGAATTCCAGAAGGAACTCCTGGAGGAATTCCTTGAGAAACTCCTGGAGAAATTTCAGGAGGATTTCCTGGAGGAATTTCAGGAGAAACTCATGGAGGTATTCCACGAGGAACTCATGTAGGAATTCCAGGAGGAACTCCTGGATGAATTCCAGGAGGAACTTCTGCGGTAATTCAAGGAGGAACTCCTGGAGGAATTTCAGGAGGAACTCCTGGAGGAATTCCAGGAGGAACTCCTGGGGGAATTCCAGGAAGAACTCCTGGGGGAATTCCAGGAGGAACTCCCGGGGGAATTCCAGGAGGAACTCCTGGGGGAATTCCAGGAGGAACTCCTGGGGGAATTCCAGGAGGAACTCCTGGAGGAATTCCATGGGGAACTCCTGGAGGAATTCCATGGGGAACTCCTGGAGGAATTCCATGGGGAACTCCTAAAGGAATTCCAGGAGGAACTCATGGAGATATTCCAGGAGGAACTCATGGAATTCCAGGAGGAACTTAATAAGGAATTCCAGGAGGAACTCATGGAGGTATTCCAGGAGGAACTCATAGAGGTATTCCAGGAGGAACTCCTTGAGGAAATCCAGGAGGAACTCCTTGAGGAAATCCAGGAGGAACTCCTGGGGGAATTCCAGGAGGAACTCCTGGGGGAATTCCAGAGGGACTTCCAGGAAAAACTCCTGGGGGAATTCCAGGAGGAACTCCTGGAGGAATTCCAGGAGGAATTCTAGGAGGAACTCCTAGAGGAATTCCTAGAGGAATTCCATGGGGAAATCATGGAGGAATTCCAGGAGGAACTTATAAGGGAATTCCAGGAGGAACTCCGGGAGGAATTCCAGGAGGACCTCATGGGAGAATTCCAAGAGGAACTTATAAAGGAATTTCAGGAGGAACTCTTGGTGGAATTCCAGGAAGAACTCATAAAAGAATTCCAGGAGAAACTTAAAAAGGAATTCCAGGAGGAACTCAAAAAGGAATTCCAGGAGGAACTCATGGAATTCCCCCAGGAGTTCCTTCTGGAATTCCTCCATGAGCAAAGCAACTCTGTTCTCCTCAAATACATTTAATTCGGAGCCAAAAGGATTTCATTCAGAACCCCCAAAAGGATTCTCTTTGGAATCTCAAAAGGATTTCCTTCGAATTGTAGAAATATAATACAGCTTTCCTTCGAACAGAAACATTATTATAGAAATATAATACAGGAATTGGAGAAAGACCCTGTTCGAATTAGTTCCTCCTGGAATTCCCCCAGGAGCTCCTCCTGGAATTCCCCCAGGAGTTCCTCCTGGAATTCCCCCAGGAGTTCCTCCTGGAATTCCTACAGGAGTTCCTCGAGGAATACCTCCAGGAGTTCCTCGTGGAATACCTCCAGGAGTTCCTCCTGGAATTCCTCCAGGAGTTCCTCCTGGAATTCCTCCAGAAGTTCCTCCTGGAATTCCGCCAGGAGTTCCTCTTGGAATACCTCCATGAATTCCTGCTGGAATTCCTACAGGAGTTCCTCCTGTAATTCCTCCAGGAGTTCGTCCTGGAATTCCTCCAGGAGCTCCTCCTGGTATTCCTCCAGGAGTCCTCCTGAAATTCCTCCAGGAGCTCCTCCTGAAATTCCTCCAGGAGTTCCTCCTGGAATTCCTCCAGGAGTTCCTCCTGGAATACCTCCATGAGTTCCTCCTGGAATTCCTATAGGAGTTCCTCCTGTAATTCCACCAGGAGTTCCTCCTGGAATTCCTCCAGGAGTTCCTCCTGGGATTCCTCCAGTAGTTCCTCCTAGAATTCCTCCTGAAATTCCTCCAGGAGCTCCTCCTGGAATTCCTCCAGGAGTTCCTCTTGGAATTCCTCCAGGAGTTCCTCTTGGAATTCCTCCAGAGTTACTCCTGGAATTTCTCCAGGAATTCCTCCTGGAATTCCTCCAGCAGTTTCTCCTGGAATTCCTCCTGGAATTCCTCCAGGAGTTCCTCCTGGAATTCCTTTTTAAGTTCCTCCTGGAATTCCTCCATGAGTTCCTTCTGGAATATCTCCATGAGTTCCTCCAGGAATTCTTCCATTAGTTCCTCCCGGAATTCCTCCAGGAGTTCCTCCTGGAATTCCTCCAGGAGTTCCTCTTGGAATTTCTCCAAGAGTTCATTCTGGAATTCCTTTATAAGTTCCTCCTGGAATTCTTCCATAAGGTCCTTCTGGAATTCCTCCAGGAGTTCCTCCTGGAATTCCCTTATAAGTTCCTCCTGGAATTCCTCCATGATTTCCCCATGGAATTGCTCCAGGAATTCCTCTAGGAGTTCCTCCTAGAATTCCTCCTGGAATTCCCCCAGGAGTTTCTTCTGGGATTCCCCCAGGAGTTCCTCCTGGAATTCATCCTGGAGTTCCTCCTGGAATTCCTCCTGGAGTTCCTCCTGGAATTCCTCCTGGAGTTCCTGCTGGAATTCCTCAAGGAGTTCCTCCTGGAATACCTCCATGAGTTCCTCCAGGAATTTCTTTTTGAGTTTCTCCTGGAATTCCTTTTTAAGTTCCTCCTGGAATTCCTCCATGAGTTCCTTCTGGAATATCTTCATGAGTTCCTCCAGGAATTCTTCCATTAGTTCCTCCCGGAATTCTTCCAGAGTTCCTCCAGGAGTTCCTCTTGGAATTTCTCCAAGAGTTAATTCTGGAATTCCTTTATAAGTTCCTCCTGGAATTCTTCCATAAGGTCCTTCTGGAATTCCTCCAGGAGTTCCTCCTGGAATTCCCTTATAAGTTCCTCCTGGAATTCCTCCATGATTTCCCCATGGAATTGCTCCAGGAATTCCTCTAGGAGTTCCTCCTAGAATTCCTCCTGGAATTCCCCCAGGAGTTTCTTCTGGAATTCCCCCAGGAGTTCCTCCTGGAATTCATCCTAGAGTTCCTCCTGGAATTCCTCCTGGAGTTCCTCCTGGAATTCCTCCTGGAGTTCCTGCTGGAATTCCTCAAGGAGTTCCTCTGGAGGATTTCCAGGAGGAACCTCTGGAGGAATTCCAGGAGGAACCTCTGGAGGAATTCCAGGAGGAACCTCTGGAGGAACTCTGGAGGAACTCCTGGAGGAACTCTTGGAGGAATTCCAGGAGGAACTCCTGGAGGAATTCCAGGAGGAACTCTTGGAGGAATTCCAGGAGGAACTCCTGGAGGAATTCCAGGAGGAACTCCTGGAGGAATTCCAAGAGGAACTCCTGGAGGAATTCCAGGAGGAACTCCTGGAGGAATTCCAGGAGGAACTCCTGGAGGAATTCCAGGAGGAACTCCTGGAGGAATTCCAGGAGGAACTCCTGGAGGAATTCCAGGAACTCCTGGAGGAATTCCAGGAGGAACTCCTGGAGGAATTCCAGGAGGAACTCCTGGAGGAATTCCAGGAGGAACTCCTGGAGGAATTCCAGGAGGAACTCCTGGAGGAATTCCAGGAGGAACTCCTGGAGGAATTCCAGGAGGAACTCCTGGAGGAATTCCAGGAGGAATTCCTGGAGAAATTCCAAGAGGGACTCCTGGAGGAATTCCAGGACTCCTGGAGAAATTCCAAGAGGGACTCCTGGAGGAATTCCAGGAGGAATTCCTGGAGGAATTCCAGGACGAACTCCTGGAGGAATTACAGGAGGAACTCCTGTAGGAATTCCAGGAGGAACTCATGGAGGAATTCCTGGAGGAATTCCAGGAGGAACTCCTGGAGGAATTCCAGGAGGAACTCCTGGAGGAATTCCAGGAGGAACTCCTGGAGGAATTCCAGGAGGAACTCCTGGAGGAACCTCTGGAGGAATTCCAGGAGGAACCCCTGGAGGAACTCCTGGAGGAATTCCAGGTGGAACTCCTGGAGGAATTCCAGGAGGAACTCCTGGAGGAATTCCAGGAGGAACTCCTGGAGGAATTCCAGGAGGAACCCCTGGAGGAATTCCAGGAGGAACTCCTGGAGGAATTCCAGGAGGAACTCCTGGAGGAATTCCAGGAGGAACTCCTGGAGGAATTCCAGGAGGAACTCCTGGAGGAATTCCAGGAGGAACTCCTGGAGGAACTCCTGGAGGAATTCCTGGAGGAACTCCTGGAGGAACTCCTGGAGGAACTCCTGGAGGAACTCCTGGAGGAATTCCAGGAGGAACTGCTGGAGGAATTACAGGAGGATTTCCAGGAGGAACTCCTGAAGGATTTCCAGGAGGAACTCCTGGAGGAATTCCAGGAGGAACTCCTGGAAGAATTTCTGGAGGAATTCCATGAGGAACTGCTGGAGGAACTCCTAGAGGAATTCCAGGTGGAACTCCTGGAGGAATTCCAGAAGGAACTCCTGGAGGAATTCCAGGAGGAACTCCTGGAGGAATTCCAGGAGGAACTCCTGGAGGAATTCCAGGAGGAACCTCTGGAGGAATTCCAGGAGGAACCTCTGGAGGAATTCCAGGAGGAACCTCTGGAGGAATTCCAGGAGGAATTCCAGGAGGAACTCCTGGAGAAATTCCAGGGGGGACTCCTGGAGGAATTCCAGGAGGGACTCCTGGAGGAATTCCTGGAGGAATTCCAGGAGGAACCTCTGAAGGAATTCCAGGAGGAACTCCTGGAGGAATTCCAGGAGGAACTCCTGGAGGAATTCCAGGAGGAACTCCTGGAGGAATTCCAGGAGGAACTCCTGGAGGAATTCCAGGAGGAACTCCTGGAGGAATTCCAGGAGGAACTCCTGGAGGAATTCCAGGAGGAACTCCTGGAGGAACTCCTGGAGGAATTCCAGGAGGAACTCCTGGAGGAATTCCAGGAGGAACTCCTGGAGGAATTCCAGGAGGAACTCCTGGAGGAATTCCAGGAGGAATTGCAGGAGGAACTCCTGGAGGAACCTCTGGAGGAATTCCAGGAGGAACCTCTGGAGGAACTCCTGGAGGAATTCCAGGTGGAACTCCTGGAGGAATTCCAGGAGGAACTCCTGGAGGAATTCCAGGAGGAACTCCTGGAGGAATTCCAGGAGGAACCTCTGGAGGAATTCCAGGAGGAACTCCTGGAGGAATTCCAGGAGGAACTCCTGGAGGAATTCCAGGAGGAACTCCTGGAGGAATTCCAGGAGGAACTCCTGGAGGAATTCCAGGAGGAACTCCTGGAGAAATTCCAGGAGGAACTCCTGGAGGAATTCCAGGAGGAACTCCTGGAGGAATTCCAGGAGGAACTCCTGGAGGAATTCCAGGAGGAACTCCTGGAGGAATTCCAGGAGGAACTCCTGGAGGAATTCCAGGGGGAACTCCTGGAGGAATTCCAAGAGGAACTTCTGGAGGAATTCCAGGAGGAACTCCTGGAGTAATTCCAGAAGGAACTCCTGGAATAATTCCAGAAGGAACTCCTGGGGGAATTCCAGAAGGAACTCCTGGAGGAATTCCAGAAGGAACTCCTGGAGGAATTCCAGAAGGAACTCCTGAAGGAATTCCAGAAGGAACTCCTGGAGGAATTCCAGAAGGAACTCCTGGAGGAATTCCAGAAGGAACTCCTGGAGGAATTCCAGAAGGAACTCCTGGAGGGATTCCAGAAGGAACTCCTGGAGGGATTCCAGAAGGAACTCCTGGAGGGATTCCAGAAGGAACTCCTGGAAGAATTCTAGGAGGAACTCCTGGGGGAATTCCAGAAGGAACTCCTGGGGGAATTCCAGGAGGAACTCCTGGAGGAATTCCAGGAGGAACTCCTGGAGGAATTCCAGGAGGAACTTGAGGAGGAATTCCAGGAGGAACTTCTGGAGGAATTTCAGGAAGAACACCAGGAGGAATTCTAGGAAGAACTTCTGAAGGAATTCCAGGAAGAACTTCTGGAGGGATTCCAGGAAGAACTCCAGGAGGAACTTCTGGAGGAACTCCTGGAGGAATTCCAGGAGGAACTCCTGGAGGAATTCCAGGAGGAACTCCTGGAGGAATTCCAGGAGGAACTCCTGGAGGAATTCCAGGAGGAGCTCCTGGAGGAATTAAGGAGGAAATCCTGGAGGAATTCAGGAGGAAATCCTGGAGGAATTCAGGAGGAAATCCTGGAGGAATTCCAGGAGGAACTCCTGGAGGAATTCAGGAGGAACTCCTGGAGGAATTCCAGGAGGAACTCCTGGAGGAATTCCAGGGGGAACTCCTGGAGGAATTCCAAGAGGAACTTCTGGAGGAATTCCAGGAGGAACTCCTGGAGTAATTCCAGAAGGAACTCCTGAAAGAATTCCTGACGAAACTCCTGGGGGAATTCCAGAAGGAACTCCTGGAGGAATTCCAGAAGGAACTCCTGGAGGAATTCCAGAAGAAACTCCTGAAGGAATTCCAGAAGGAACTCCTGGAGGAATTCCAGAAGGAATTCCTGGAGGAATTCCAGAAGGAATTCCTGGAGGAATTCCAGAAGGAACTCCTGGAGGAATTCCAGAAGGAACTCCTGGAGGAATTCCAGAAGGAACTCCTGGAGGAATTCCAGAAGGAACTCCTGGAAGAATTCTAGGAGGAACTCCTGGAGGAATTCCAAGAGGAACTCCTGGGGGAATTCCAGAAGGAACTCCTGGGGGAATTCCAGGAGGAACTCCTGGGGGAATTCCAGGAGGAACTCCTGGATGAGATCAAGGAGGGACTAATGGAGGAGTTCCAGGAGGGACTCCTGGAGGAGATCAAGGAGGGACTCCTGGAGGAGATCAAGGAGGAACTCCTGGAGGAATTCCAGGAGCAACTCCTGGAGAAACTCCTGGAGGAACTTCTGGAGAAACTCTTGGAGAAATACCAGGAGGAACTCCTGGAGGATGGAAATTTTTGAGGCATTCCGAAGGAAATCCTTAAGGCATTCCGTTCCGAAGGGAGTTCTTGAAGCATTCAGAAGGTTATCCTGGGAGCATCTCGAAGAGTATCATTAGGGCATTCCGAAGGGAATCCTTGGGGCATTCGAAGGGAATTCTTGGGGCATTCTGAAGGTAATTTTCCTGATGTTTCTGAATTAATTTTCTCTGTGATTCTAATGAGTATCACTTGAAAGACCATAGATTTCGAAGATAATTCTTCTGGGATTCTTATGAAAATCAGAATGAGGAGTTCTAAGGAAATTCTCAAGACATTCCGAATAGAACCTATTGGGAATTATGAAGGGAATAAATTGGGGATTCCAATGGGAAACCTGGAGTTTTGAGAAGAATCACTTTAAGCTTTCAATGAGAATATTCAAATACGCAAAGGAAATTTTTGAGGAAGTCCCAGGAGAATTCTCCCGAGATTTCGATCTAAATGTTTCTGGAATTTTAGAAAAAACCCTTTTGGCGAAAATTGTTCGGTAAATTCGATGGACGTTCTGCTGGGATTCTGATGCGATTTCTTTATATTTTCTGCGAAACCCAAAATGAACTTCACCGGAATCTATGAAGTATTTTTTCTGAATTCTAGAAAGATTTTGTTTTTCTTAAATAATATTTCCATCCTGAGTGATATTTTTGAAAGAAATCTATCGGTGTTTATCGTAGAAATATTTGCATCAAGTAAGCGAAAAATTTTACTCCGGTATGTCAGAAGGATTCCGCAAAGAATTTCAATAAGAATTTAATTCCAGAATTGAAAAAAAAAACACCATAATAAAGTTAAAAAAGCAGGTTTCCCATCGGAATTCCAGAAGTATTCTCATCAGGATCCCCAGATGGATTCCCATCGGAAAACCAAATGGATTTCCATCAAAATCTCTGAAGCGTTCTTTACCGAAGGATTTACCTTAAAATTTCAAAAGGATTCTACTTGGAATCCCACAAGGGTTACCTTCAAAATTCCAGGAAGATTCCAATCGGCATTCTAAAAATATACTCTTAAAACCCCACCGTTCCAATTGGTTTCTCCGTGAGGTTATTAGCGGAATCTTACTGGAAATTTGATTAAAATACTCCTGAGCAACACTTTTTTCATGGTATAAGACATTATTAGAACCTATTAGAACTACTGCGCCCTAAAAAAAAAAGAAAAATGGATAACAATTAATTAAAACAAGTATGTAATCTGGTGTATACGCCAATTTTTATATGTATTATGGCAAGTAATTCTAGGAATACCGCAGTTGGTTAAGATGCTTTATACCAGCTAAGAATTCCTTGAAGAAAATAAAAAAAAACCTTTATTTCATTTCTAATAAATATCATCGCTCCTCATCATCCCTACTGAACGTGTTTTCTCTTTTTCAGCGTATGAAGTCTTTCTTGATCACCGACCTCTGTGTCGCTCGGTTCTATACTTTAAAAGGTGTATCAAGGTAATTCATCTGGAACTGACCTGCGAGTTTCAAGTGAAAATCAATACACCTGTCGCCAATTCACTGGATCAGAGGTTCGTATTCACGATGACTCGCTGTCCCTGTCATTACAGTTGATAGCTACACATGGACAGCAAATCAAACGAGCTGATAGCGGCTACTCAGAAGAACCTCTGTCTAGGTGAACAACTTGTCTGAAAAGCTGAAATATGGAACTGAAAAGAGGAACTTGATGTAGCTGTTCATGATGGTCACAGCTCTTGAAGTCAAGCATCCCAATCTGTCGAAGAGTACCATGGTGCTTCAGCTTTATGGAAATAACTCAATCTGTAGGCAATCTTGTGCAAGTCCTGTGAGATAGGTTTTAGAAAAAAATTATGTATGTTATGAGCAAATTTAAAAAATAATAAAATATCATGATTAACAAACTCAAAAGATAACATGAAATCACCAGAATAACTCAAATCACATATTCCTACTATGCATATGGCTCATAATAGCCGGCCGCTTTACATCACATGCATCTACATCGCTTTGATTACGTCATTTTATTTATTACGTCGATAGAAATTACATCGCTCCTTCTTATTACACAGCAAGCTGTCGAGTACATCGCGCAGTGTAATATTCAACAAGCGATGGATTCGGTTGGTTGCAGCGATTTCGATGTAATATTCAACAACTTTTTTTGCTGTGTACAGGTAAGTATTTACAATATCAATATTCATTCTTTCTAATCATTTTCTTCTTTTTTTACAGGTCCTACTCACTTGGTTCTTTCGATACCACTAACCGACGATTTATCCGGATTATTTTGTAGTATTTTTCACTACCAAGCTCACAAATTCAATTTTGGAATAAAACTTTATTATCACCGAACTAAACACTCTTGACTTTACTTTTTGATCGCAAAATCTTTATATACCTTTTCTGCCCTTGTTTGCGTCTTTTCTCTCTACTACTTCTACATCCTACACTCACTCTCCCTCTATCTACCACTACTATTGCGCGCAAGCTCTCATGTTGCAGCTATGTTGCGCGTTAGGCCTGTTCACCGCTAGACCTGTTCAATGCGGCGTCGCAACACCTTGATTGGTGTTTATTTTATATACACCAAATGTAAATCAGAACAGTTACTAATAAGGCATTCAGTCTACGAATTGTATCATGTTATATAGAGTAATTGTACCGATTTGTCCACGGCTCCTAATTTGGAAGTTTTGCGCATAACTTCGAAAATGAATCACCTATATATACACCCCAAACGCAGTGGAAAGGAACAACGACGGTAATGGTAGAATTTGATAGTTAGTCCATTCCATCTAGTTTCTGTCAAATATTGCCGTTACTGTCACCAATCCATTCGATTGGATTTTTAACTTCTCTGCTGAAAATGATCGATCACATATTGTTTTTGATAGGTATTTGTAGTTAATTGTAGTTTATTGATATGAAACGCTAGTGATGGTAAGATGGTAAGATGTGTGCACTGCGAGATTTAGCTATTATTTATTGAATTTAATCAAGAATGTGATAGAATGATAGCAGATGGCAGGAATTTCATCGTGGTTATTATATTGCTGGATTTTTCCGTTTACCACGTAGACAAGGGTGATGCAAATGCTGTAAACCATAGAAAACTTGTATATTAAATCTAATCAAACTTTAAAGTACAATGTATGCATCAATTCTCAAAACCACTTCCAAAGTTAGATTTAATTTGCAAATTTGGTGGAAGATCAAACATTTTTATCGACTAACCAGATTTTCATCTGAGACAAATTCAAACTTACTTTATACAGTAATTTTGTATGGATATGGGTTCGTTCCGGGGTTCCAGAACTGCCCAGTATTCTAAGTGAGCAGCTTGGGTGTGATCTGAGAGGTGTAATGACTTCGCTGCTGTTATGTGCTTGAGGAGCTTCAAGTTAGTTGGGGTGTTCCTTTTGGCAGGGTTCTTGGGAGCACACTTGCCGCAGTACTGGCAGGAACTATTAGTTCCTGGTACTGGAATTATTAGTTCCTGGTACTGGGATCAGTATTTATACGATAGGTCTTATGTTCAACGGCACCTGTCAACCGGTCCGATGTACATTGACGAATGTACATGTCAAATGGAAAACAGTCGTAGCAGCGTAGTCGAAAGTAACATGGTGCTTGGTATAAGGTCGCATCGCTTAGGTCGAATGTATAGTACATTTTTTCAAAACGACGCAAAATAATTTTATGATCAAAATATTAGTTTCTTGTGAAAAAATCATGATGAACTTATAATAGTTGAATAAAACGATTTTATTTGAAATTTCACGTGACAATTTTTTACAGATTTGATTTATTTTAGTTAAATAACATTTAATTTTCCCTTTGGAAACATTGTCAATCGTTTTCTCCGAATGTGCTAAGTTGCACATTCGACCTATTCAAAAAGCAGTCTAGAAATTAGGATAGATTTCAAACGTTAATAGCGTCTTTATCTTTCGATGGATTTTCGACATTTGCTTATCAATCGATTCAGAAACTCTCCAGCAATTTGCCAATTCTATTGATACTATTGATTATCAACGTTAAACTATTGAAAATGTTGTTTCTTTCCAAAACGGGTGGAAAATTCAATTCCGTTCATAAATCCCCAACACGGACATCAGATTGCAGTAAGGTATACCAAAAAATCATGATGAACTTATAATAGTTGAATAAAACGATTTTATTTGAAATTTCACGTGACAATTTTTTACAGATTTGATTTATTTTAGTTAAATAACATTTAATTTTCCCTTTGGAAACATTGTCAATCGTTTTCTCCGAATGTGCTAAGTTGCACATTCGACCTATTCAAAAAGCAGTCTAGAAATTAGGATAGATTTCAAACGTTAATAGCGTCTTTATCTTTCGATGGATTTTCGACATTTGCTTATCAATCGATTCAGAAACTCTCCAGCAATTTGCCAATTCTATTGATTAATTGCATATTATTCGGCAACTCGGCCGTACGAAAACCATTTTTTTGTTAAATATCTTGGCTGTGCATATGCACAGCATATGTTTCGAAATGGACAAATTGATATGAAATTTGCGAAAAAGAATCCACGTGTCTTGGAGGGACTCGAACCCTCAACCTCCTACTCTCTAGATAGGCGTGATAACCCCTACACAACAAGACCACTTAAAGGTCACGTTTGCGGAAAAGCCATCAGAATCCAGTACCAACCTCCACCGCAGTTAGCTTTCTTTTTGCAAATTGAATATCTTCGGATGTGATTTGCCCAATCTCACATTTGCTTTACTGTTGTATATCCACAGCCAAGCCAGTTCACATTGGTCATTAAACGAGCGGATCGCCCTCCATGCCCCCGAGCAACGTGCTGGGCTGGCCGGTATAGAATGCGAATTCAATCGCACTCTGCTGTGCCAAAGGCTTGCTTGGCTAAAGCATTTGATGAGTTTGATTGCCTTTACGTAAACGGTCGCGTGTACTCAGACGACTAATGACGGTGAAAGACCGACACTTGATTACAATTAATTGCATATTATTCAGCAACTCGGCCGTACGAAAACCATTTTTTGTTAAATATCTTGGCTGTGCATATGCACAGCATATATTTCAATGGAGTCCCTCCAAGACACGTGGATTCTTTTTCGCAAATTTCATATCAATTTGTCCATTTCAGAACATATGCTGCGCATATGCAGCAGCAAATATTAACAAATTTGCAATTAATGAACCGCGGTGGAGTTGGTATCAACAGCTTTGCAAAATATTAATGATATCGCTATCAGAGCTGAGGATAATTTCCCTGTACGCAAATTCTTCATAAATTCAACTGTATCCATTCAGGCATATATATGCTATACACAACAAATATATTAACAAAAAAAAATTCTATTGATACTATTGATTATCAACGTTAAACTATTGAAAATGTTGTTTCTTTCCAAAACGGGTGGAAAATTCAATTCCGTTCATAAATCCCCAACACGGACATCAGATTGCAGTAAGGTACACAGAAAGAAAAATCATTATTAGAATTAAAAAAATCGTTGGTAAAACTAAAAAGTTGCGTTGGTTCTTTTTCGTAGAGAGTTGCGTGTGTTCAAAATAAAAGTAGGAAAACTTTTATTACTCCCATGGTTGAAAAATTGAGTGTCGCTCTGAAATTAAAAGTTTGAACATTCAAAGTGAAAGTCGAGGTAAAAGTATAGAACTGTCAAATCAAAATGGTAGCACTAACGAAATAAGAATGGAAATGTTTTACTTGGAAACGAAATCTCCCACCCCCAACTTTCCATTTATGGTTTTCTCTTGGATTAAATTTAATCGTAATTTTAGTTTTTTCTCTATATTTCAAAATTTTATTATTTATGGACCACAAACACAAACGTGAAAAAGCATCCCATCAAGGAGTCGTTTCAACATTTCTTTATCCGAGCTTCCAAAACCGGATTTAATAGGTTGAACATGTTTCATTTTTTGGATTCGCATCGCAGCCATCCAAATATCGCGCCATTTGTTTTCGCCGTTATTAGGAATGCCAGGTTATCTACAATAAAAAATGATCGAATAGCTTATAAAGTAACATTTATGATTATATTGTGTCTTTATTTCAACAAGTAAAAACAGCACCGCAGCTTCACGCTCTTGAACTGGGAGTTGTGCATGTGCTGTTTTTCAAGTGAGACAAATTCGCACCGGTATTTTTTACGTCCCGGTACTTTTTCGAATACATAATTTTAATAAACATAAGACCTACCTTTCGATTTCGAGGAACTGTGCCAGCCCGGAAATGAATTATCTCCTGCGGAACCATCCCGCCATGAGACGCGTACCTGGAGGGGCGTTTTTTGCATCCATCGATGGAGGATCGTATAGGTTCTAGAATAAAAATAAATATTGAAGCAAAGTTTAATATGAAACAAAAACACAACATGCAGTGTAATTTACCAATAACCTACCTGTATTAGAAATCGATGAAAGCGCCAGCGAGTAAATTCCATTCGAAGAGTTTGTGACACAAACTAATTTTAATTATTTATCACAAGGTGATTGGCACGATTTTTGATTTCCGGCTCGTCAGCACTCAGCAGATAATTGCGGCAAAACCAAGCCAAAACAAACAAGAAAGTGTTTGGTTAGTTTGACAGTTTAACAATGTTTGCGTTGAAAATAAAAACTTTTATATTTACACTCTGAATAAACTAAAAACACTTTTGAAGTTAAAACATAACTTTTGCTTGAATTTAATCTACTTTTATTTTTAAGAAAATCAAACGCTTTTCAAATTAAGAAGGCAAATTATTTAAAGAAACAATGTTTGTTTTTTCTGTGTACGGGCCTTTTGATCCACTGTTTCGTTTTCCCTGTGTATAAAAAGCCCCGTGTTTCGCGTGCGCGCGTCATTTTCATTCTGGATGTCACGGCGAGCGGACCAAGGCGTCCAGAAGCGGTCCCAGTGACAACGGCTGTCTCAGATGAAATTTTTTCGGTCGGTGGTGGTGGAGGTCGTGGAAGCAGCAGCACATCATTTTCATCTGTGTCCCATCTTCGGCGGATCTGGCAATCGACGGCGTTCGTTGAGCCGAATCATCGGATGGCGGTCGCGCAGCCCAGTGGCTACACAAGTGGCAATTAATCGGTTCTTTTCAGGACCATCATTATATTTGGGAGGAAGGTTAAGTTGAAATAATTTTCCTAAAGTGCAACCGTTAGGAACTGGAAAATTCTTCGGTGAAATTTTCTAGCGTAATTCGGAGTTGTATGATTTTAGTGATTGAGAATGTTGATATTAGACGAACTTTCTAAATAGAACAAAGCATAATTGTTTGGCATCGGTAGCGGAATCATAGCATTAGTGCCGGTCCGAGCATAGGCTGTCATCGGAAGATTGCTACAGCAATTTATTCACTAACGTGTTGCGTTTGTCACGATTTGGATGTTGTCGGCACAACATGAAATTTTCCCGCGAGACTAATTTTGTATTTTTCCTGTTGATTGAAAAAGAAATCGGTTCCGAAATGAACTTTATTCAAAGCGCAACGCTAACGTCGGTAGTTGAATCCCAAGCAAGTATCGGAACGAGACCATGCAAAAAATTGATTCGCATTATGACTGAAAAAATTGTATGGCGTCAGTATTGATGTTTGCTACAGATTTTTTTGACGTAAACTTCGTCTAATGGGAAGACTCAGATACAGGGTTTAAAACGGAAATTTCCAAATTCGAGACTGTCACAAAAATTAGGATAGATTTCAAACGCTAATAGCGTCTTTATCTTATTTTCGATATTTACTTATCAATCGATTCGGAAACCCTTCAGCAATTTGCAAATTCTATTGATACTATTGATTATCATTAATGCTTAATTTACTTTCTACAACAAATATGATTTTGAAAAAGTATCACCGGCGCGTGCTTACTTGCAATCTACATGCTGATACATTTACAGTTACATCAAACAACTGAAAACCGAAATACGCCACTCCAAAATTACGAGGTGACAATGTTAAAAAGAGACAGAAGATAGGAACAATAACACGGTGTGTAGTGCCTCCCCGAGTCACCTTTAGAGCCACTTTCATTGATGGTAGCCGATCGTTAGTACTTCATATCAAATATCATATCATATCATAACATACCAAAGAATATTGTGGCCAAATTTCATAAAATTTGGTCAACAAAAACCCCCCCGACAATAATAGAACAAAACCTGCCAAAGCCGTCATTCCTCCTACATCATACAAGAAAATTTAAACTGAGCGCTGCTCAAGGGGTGTCTCACCGCTAACGATGGCAGCGAATTTAAATCGAAATAAAGTCGATTTTTATTATATGGGCTAATTGATGAATATTGCAACACACCTTCAACAGCACTGAACTGTAATTTTTGTCTTAGCAAGCGCGGATTTTAGGCGTTACCAATGGCATTAATTGTTTGTTTAATTTGCCATCAACAAATAAGTTGGAAAATGATTGCTGAAGATATTTTAAATTTATATTAAGTACCGATAAACTATTTTCTTATTTCAGGCTTTGGTTGTTGAAGATAGTTACAGGACGACGCAGAAGACGACACTATCTTGAGCTGAATAGATTTATGAGGAAAACCTACTGAGGCTACAGTGTTGAACGTTTATTGTGTTCAACAATATTCTAAGGAACCAAGCTTTTGTACCCGGTCGCCTCAAACGTAATATTAGAACTCAGAATTTTGAGACCTATAACTACAGTATTTACAGTACTAGACGTATAATAAGTACTATTTAATTGGTATGCTCTAACGTTGTTCCTGTGCGGAAACTCTCGGAATCTTCCACTTTCAAATTCGCTACTACTCGATGATGTATTTTTCATTTTCGTATTACTCAAAGAGGTATGATCGTTCTTCATCGGATCAGTTCCGTCAGGAGGTAATATGATGGAAGTCCAGATCTTTAACTACGGTGCTGGTGAGAATTCATTTTATTAAGGTTTCAAATCAAACTTATTTGTTTCTGATCACTATAAAAGGAGATAATAAATTTAAACAACAAAATATTTTTCATTCGTTATACGTATGCTATTCATTATTCCTTACTTTAAGAAAAAGAAAATGTAAATGTTCCTGATACATTTCGTGTTGCGATTGAATTTATCCCATTACCTCAAGGCGGAAACTAGTCTGATTACGCTACTGAATGGTTCGCCGTGGCTTCTGCTCTGAAGTGCATGCGGAAGAAACTGTATGGGCGCAGCTCAGATGATTGACTGCAACGTATGAGGGAATGGGCCAAATAGTTCAAAAGTATACGGCGTCCGCTGGCTCTTCAACACATCTAGAATCACACTTTTCAGCACTCTGGATGATAGGTGGCAATATGTTAGTCTTGGCCTCTCGACAGTTGGTACACGGTGCCATTGAGGCATTCGCAAATAGAAAGTTGCAACCCATGCTGATGATGCGTCAGGTAGAATCCATAATAGAAAACACGGTGTTCTATGCATTTCATCGATACCACAAATTCGAGCGACGATCACTGTCACTTTTTGATTTGACAGATGGTATATTCGATGGGTTGCTAAAATCAGTTTTGAGATCTTTGAATAATTAATTTACATCGAAATAAAGTCGCTTTGGTTGCTTGGTTAATTTTCAGCAAATAAATTCAATTTATTCTATGTGAGACACCCCTTGGCGCTGGCAATGTTAATGACGACGACCGCGCGACCCGCACCATCGCCGGGAATAAAATTTCCGGTAGGAGCTCCGCCGATGCTGAAGGTGGTACCACGGTCTGCTCTCCGCGACATCTCGAACGAAATGGCTCGCGCGCGGGGGAGAGCAGTTTTCTTGTAATCAATAAAGTTGAACCTGTGGCCACGCCCCTTTGGTGAGTGTGTGACGGTTACACAATATTTGCAGTCATACCGGACAACAAAGAGGCGGGACTAATGAGCCATCTTTATTGATTATAAGAAAACTGCTCTCCCGCGCGCGCGTGGCCCATTCCAGTTCGAGACAGCAGCACATACGGACGTGTTTATTGTTCGCGCATTTTGACAACTACGTCTAAGGGGAAGCCTTGGATACAGGGTGCAAAATGAAAAATTTCCAAATTGGGGACCGTCACGAAATCATGTAAAATTTCAAACGGTAATGGCGACTTTATCTTTCGACGGATTTTCGAGATTTTGTTAATTATAGATTCGGAAACTTTCCACCAATTTACTAATTGTATTAAAACTATTCATTATCAACGGCAAACTATTGAAAATGTTATTTCTTTCCAAACCGGGTGCAAAATTCAAAAATAATCAATCCCGTTCATAAATCCCCAACACGAACATCAGATTGCAGTAAGGTACGGACCTTTTGATCCACTGCTTCGTTTTCCCTGTGTATAAAAAGCCCCGTGTTTCGCGTGTGCGCGTCATCTTCATTCTGGATTTCATGGAACACGGACCAAGGCGTCCAGAAGCGGTCCTAGCGACAACGGCTGTGGTGGTGCGGATGAAAATTTTTCGTTCGATAGTGGGGGCGGTCGTGGCAACAGTAGTACATCTTTACATCCGTGTTACAAGCAGCATTTTTGGATCTGGCAATTAACGGCGTGCGTAGAGCCGAATCATCAGATGGCTGTCGCGCAGTCCAGTAGTTGTTGTTGGTGAGGCACATAATTGGGAATGAATCGGATCTTTTCAGAACCACCATTATGTTTGGGAAGAAGGTTAAGTTGAAATAATTTGTCTATAGTGCAAACGCTAGGAACTAGAAAATTCTTCAGTGAAATATTCTAGCGTGATTCTGAGCTCAATTATATGATGTTTGTCTAGCACTTAACTTACTCTTCTTGCTGTGGATTTAATTTTGAACAATGATTCAGTGATTGACAAGAGATTGAGAAAGCTGATATAAGACGAACTTTTTTCATAGAACAAAGCATAATTGTTTGGTATCGCTACCCGGATAAAAATTTACAGTACCTTGTATGGTTTAATCCATTTGTATATTATAGATTGAATGGTAAACAATACAATCGACTGTTCGTTTAATGTAGATTATTTACGGTTGAAAAACATCTATATTGTATTTACCACAAAAGAACAATAAATCCAAATGTCACCAATACATTTTATAATATTATTATGGTTCGCTTATGTTAATTAAACTTATGACCAAATTTTTTAATTAGTCCATTTTGTTCACCAAAAATAATTTTTTAAAGATAAGAATCTTAAAAATTAAATTAATTTTTGAAGTATTTATTATAATGAAGAAACAATAAAAACCATAAAATAACAATAGTTTCCAACTGGGAGGGAGCTCTCGATACTACACATCAAATAAATAAATACTGTTGTCGAGCAACAAGTAAATTTTCAACAAGAAAACACAATCAACGGAGGCGCCAACCATAATGACTAAATTTGGTTTTGCGTGTTATTGTTGTTAAATTGCCTTACAAAATTTTCTTGACGAGAGTTTTGTTCTCGGCTCGCACTGACATGTCGTGACAGCTAGATTTCGGCTCGGCTTGACACACACATTTTTTTAATCTGTTTCTCCCTCCCAGGTTTCCAATGTTGAGAAAAAAAATATTTATTTTGATTTTTTATATATAAATTATATTGCAGATCTTAAAAGACCGTATCTCTACAACAATTAAAATTAATAAAAAAAAAAAAGTTTTTTATTTTTTTTTACTCGATGAAAACTAATTCCATTTAAGCGTGTAATGTTTTGTTTGCGGATACACGGAGAAAAAAAATTAGTAACTTCAACCAAAATAAAGGTTACTTCAACCCCGTGGCAAGAGATGCTTCTCAGCGTAGCGAACATCTTAATGAATATGCCCAGCATACCTTTTGAAAAGTACTTCTCCCGAATCGTGCGTCTACAAGCAACTAGATTTTATCCAAAATATTATTGGCCACATTTTCAATTTGTTCAAAAATAATACCATATATTATGGACATGACAATATAATCCTGAAACATCTTTCTGCACTTCATTTCAATGTTATTAATGAATGTTGTTCGATTTGCATCCCCGGACCATTTCAACTGTGATGCTCACCACAGTATAAACAATAATAATATTTTTTGTTTGATTCGGGCGGAGAACAAGTTCGAAATATGATTTCTTGTAGCGTTTGATTTTACCTATCGATTCACTCCAAGTCGAAAGTTTATTATATTTTATCATCAAAAACATAATTCCCATGGTCAAAGATGTAAATCTTGCAAATTATTCCGAAAACAATATTCAGATTTAACCAAAACAAATAGTAAACAAAACACATGATGTTTATTTTGGTACAATAACAACGGACGGTAATGAGCTACCGTCCGTGGACATGGTGGCTATTGTCAAACCCCTTGTGATAGTATAGGACGCCAGGGGGTGGGTTACTTCAAACAAATTCTTACACTGAAAATAATCTACACGCTCGTTAAACGTGCTTTTCCGCGTGAATCTAACGTGTTTTATGACATATTTTTTTCACTAGTATTCCACGTTAAATTCAATGTTCCTTTTCACATGCATCTATCGCGTTTTATTATTTTCCATTTTCACTTACGATTCACATTAAACTCATCAGAAACAAAATTGAATCGACACCACTTGCCAATTCTGTTGAATGTAACGTGTTTTGAGCATTGTTTTTATAGTTAAAATTTTGGAATGCTGTCATTAAGCTGATGAGAAAACGTTCAACTCATTTCAAGAGAAAAGGAAGTTCTCTTGCGCTAAACGTGTTTCCTATTAATGTAAGTCTATTATCTAGTGTGAAAAATTCAGTGAAAAGTAAATAATTTTTAAGCTTGATTTACAGGTAGATGAGTGACCAGCTGTTCAGTGCCGCTTCCCGGGTCCAGCATATGGCAAATAAGTTTAATTAAACAGCACAATATGGCTCGTTTTTCACCATCCAAAATATTTGCTTTCAATAATATCCTCTCAAAACAATCTAAAAATAAATGTGTAATAAAATATTTCTCAAAAGTGTTTTATTTATTGTTTGAAGATTAATAACATTTCAAAATTGGTAAAATACCCAAAGTGCCCATTCTGAAGTTTCCCACAAAAACAATTCATACGGATTTAACGTGTTTTCCATTTTTATTCTCCATGTACTTCAAATGTATCGAACGTTTTGATTTCTGACATTAGGAACTGGAAATACACGTTATTTTCCCATGTTATACAACTAGTGAAAATTCATGTGTGAAACCAGTCGCATGGGCGTGTGTAATGTTTTCAGTGTAGGTTGATTTGGGCACAAACAAATTTTAGTTTGTTTCAACCAAGTATATTGATGAAAACAAACCATAATTACATGTTGTTGTTTTTCTGTTATGTATACTCGATTAAGTTGAAAACCGGAATACGGGACTAGCGAAGTTGGATTTTTCTCGCAATACGTACGTTAAACCTAACTTCGCTAGTGGCGCGCTAGTCTAATTAGGGCTTAATAAGACTAGCGCACTACTAGCGAAGTTAGGATTAACGTACGGATTGCTAGAAAAATCCAACTTCGCTAGTCCCCCATTTCGGTTTTCAACTTGACTAGCGATATTTCAATTCAACCAAAATATAGTTTTAATCGACCATAATTTTAGTTGATTCGTTTGACAGTTCATACTACAAACAACACCGTTGGTTGTTTCAAACTAGTAAAAGTAGTCTGAAACAACCATAATTTAGTTTGAATTAAACTAATTTATTGTTTGGAACAAGCAAAACAACAGTTTATTTCAAACTAATATAATTACTGCTTGTTTTTCTTCTTTCTGTTTTATGAAATGTTTTCAAAAGAAATTCAGTTCTTTACAGTTTTATTCTATCTCATCGATTTATTTTATTGAATAATGTATAAGCATTTTACTCGTAAGACCAGCATTTTTACCAAGGAATAACATTTAACAGCGCGCTGTCTTCCGGAAAATCCATAACCATGCGGCTATCGTCTTCCGGCAAATCCATAACCAAGCCGATCGTCGTTGAATTTTCGGAGCCCGGCAACTAGTTGGACTGTGCGGTGATGTTTCAACGGCGACGCGTTGATAATGGCTGGCATTGATGATGTTTCTTGTCGCCTTCGATGGCATTATGGTTATTCGACGCATAATGGTTCCAGTTTAGTGTAGATATTTTCTTTTAGAATGCTGCAAGCTTTGCCTGCGCTAAATCGCAAGTAGTCCAGGAGCGGAATAACTAAAAACTCGGCTAAACATGGCGAATGCGTACCAGATACAGCTGCAGCTGACTGAAGTGAAATCTAGTTTTGAACAGATTTTCCTGCAATTATAAAGTTTAAGGAATGCATTAATTTAAATCTTCTTTAATGTAATAATATACTTTACCTGATTATGTGTTTCAATAATTGAAAATAAATCTCTTGGTCCGTGTAGTTGATTACAGTGCGGTGTTCTAATGTGTTGCATTGTGTAGCAAATTTGTTGGTTGCAACAATCCATGTTTTGTTTGAAACAATGTAACATTTTGTTAAAAACAACATTTTTTTTTGTTTGAAATAAACAAAGATTAGCCGTATTCAAACTAATTTGTCAGTTTGTTATTAACTACAAAAAGTGTCTGTTTCAACCAAAACCAAGGTTTTAAAACAAACAAAAATTAGTTTAAAACAGCCATAATGTGTGTTTGTTATTCAACCATACATATGGTTGTTTCAAACTAAAGGCATTTGTCTCCGTGTAGGGAAAAATAAAAAAAAATCGAACAATCAAAGTACAGGACTCTTCGTTGCTTCCTGCTCTTTTAAATTCTGCTAGTGGTTGACTAATGGATCATTGGCTGCTGCGCCTTGTAATGGTGGTAAGTACTTGTAAGTGTTGTTAGCACCTGAAAATTTCAATTAACTGACCATGCGGAGAAATCTGTAATGCTACGTTTTGACAGGGCAAGTGAATTGAACAACTCAGTTGAATTCAATTGACTTGCCAAAAGTTGAACATGTTCAACTTTCTTTTCGTTCAAGTGAATTGAATTAAGTTGTTTACACGTTCAGTTCGCGTTCGATTCAAGCGACTTGCTCAATTCACTTGCCTTGTCTAAACGTAGCATAAAACGCTTCCCGGGGGGGGGGGGGGGGGTCTTGATTGATATCGCCAAAGCAAATCTGACGTTTTAGTTAATATTTTGACTTGTTTCTTTCAGAACTATGAAGCTTACTGGAAACCACTGTTTGCCATTAATCATCAACGTTTTCCATTACAGAACAGCCGTCATACCCACCTCTCGAAGAACATTGACATTCTTTTATAATGTTCATCATCCACAGGCGCATCTCCACGGAAGTTCTAAAGCATGGTTAATTGGAAAGGATGCCGAAAGACAGCGGCCACAATCAGCGCCGCCATATACGAACATCACCACTCTTCACCAGCAGCAACACTTATGCTACGTTTAGACAAGGCAAGTGAATTGAGCAAGTCGCTTGAATCGAACGCGAATTGAACGTGTCAACATCTAAATTCAATTTAATTGAACGAAAAGAAAGTTGAAGCATTATGCATTATGCTACGTTTTGACAGGGCAAGTGAATTGAACAACTCAGTTGAATTCAATTGACTTGCCAAAAGTTGAACATGTTCAACTTTTTTTTTCGTTCAAGTGAATTGAATTAAGGTGTTTACACGTTCAGTTCGCGTTCGATTCAAGCGACTTGCTCAATTTAATTGCCTTGTCTAAACGTAGCATTACGGCATGCCCAATGAGAAGCTATCACTCTGAAAAATCTTATCGTAAGGTTTACGTGAAAACCTACATGGATTTTTTCCACAGCACTTTTCACGTAAATGCTACGGGATGATAATATAAAGCAAAACATGTCAAACGTCAACTCATTCCATGGTATGACTAGGTAAATTTTACGTGAAAATCCCCTTTGATTGATTATATTTTCAAATAAAGGATAATGGACTTTTGTGTAGATATCATTATGTGATGTATTATGTTTTATCATTCCATATTATGTAAAACTCTTAAAAATATTACGAAGAACAGAAAATTCACGATTGTTTTTTGTTTATGTAAAGAAAATAACATATTTATTGAAAGAATAAATTACAATGGATTGGCTAGTGTCGAATAGATACACATGGTCGGGAGTGATGTTAATTTGCCATGTTCTTACATTGAGTGGCACAAACTGAGCTCTACTGATTGTACTGATGCGGCTCGATCAAATCTGAGAATGACTAGTGCGGAGAGGCTTGACGTGGCGGTTTTTGATGCGGATTTAGCGGATATGCGTAAAGCTGTCGATTTGATTGGCTGAGTACAGTCTGTCTGGCCAGAATCGTTGCTATCGCATCAGCTCCGATAGCTTCCTAAATCGAGCCGGATTTGCAACTGAGTTTGCGATGAAGTCGCTCCTGAGGGCAGCATTTCTTCCGATGCTTCCTGTAATGGCTGCTGGTCATGAAAATTGGCATATACCTGCCGTGTTCTCAACTTCTGCTGATGGGGTTCCTGCTGCTATCCACTCTCGCTTTCCGCAATTGGCTTCTTGTGAATTGGTCAAATGGCAAGGCAAACATTCCTATTACAAAAAACAACTAAATTAACTAAAATTTCAACAATAGGTTGATTGTTTTCTTACGCTTTAAACTTTTCCAAAAATAACGAGAACGGTTTAAGAATCAGTTCAGCCAACGTCTTGTCACTGTAAATTTTCACACAGGAAAATCACGTATGTTTGTCAACTGCTGTGATGCATGCTGATTCACGTAGTATTAACATGACGAATTCGTAAATTGCATTCAAATATTACATAGTGGGCATATGGTGTTCTGTGATTTATATCTGCCGCACATACAATAATGTATTCGAATAATTTTCCAATTTAAGTGCACATTCACGTACATTTAAAGTTACAATATTTTTGAGTGTATGAAGAGCGCTCAACAACAGAATAAAATATCTAAATCTAAAATTCAAATTAAATTTCAAATCAAAGTAATAAAATAAACCGTAAAACAATTAATTGTATTGAATTTCTATTGTTATATTAGTGTGAAATGTATTCCAAATCGTATTGTATTTTTACTGTAAAACAATAAAAAACGTTATAGAAAACATTTGAAACACATTGTTTTCTATGGTTTTGTCCTTCGAAATCATCCCATTGAAGAACCGTTAAATCAATTGTTTTGCTCTGAATTTTGTATGGAAAATTTTCGATTTTTTTATTGTAAAGATACATAACAACCCCCCTTTTTTATTGTAAAAGTCCCATTTACTATTCATTTTATCGTGGAAAACCATCATTTCTGATGTGATTTAATTGTTGAAATTCTATTACATTCAATGGTAACTACTATGTTTTGATTGGTGATGTATGTAACAGTAAAATTTATGATATTTTAATCATATTTTTTATCCTGGTAGCGGAATCATAGCATTAGGGCGAAGCCAGAGTAAACGCGACGTGCGATGCGACGCGACGCGACAGTGCAATTTGACAGCCTGTTGATAATGATTGTTATTCTTTTACGTGAGTCGCGTCGCGTCGCATCGCTCGTCGCGTTTACTCTGGCGGGCACCTTAGGTGCCTGCCAGAGTAGACGCGTCTACGCGACGCGGCGCGAAAATTGCACACAAAGGAATAACAATCAATAATAAAGAGCTGTCAAATCGTATGGACGCTTCGCTTCGCTTCGCACTTCGCGTCTACTCTGGCCGCACCCTTACTGCCGGTCCACGCGCGCGTCAGAAGGAGAAGCTGCAAATATGTATTCGCATGGATGCAAATAAAACCTTAAGCAAGTAGCAGGCTACCTACTAGAATGGGAAATTTCATGGGAAATTTCACTTGACTGTTACTGCTATCCACGCGAATAATTATCGACAGCGTCTTTTTATAACGCGCGCTTGTGATTCTGCTACCGATGGAAAACAATCTGCCATCACCAAGAAATTAAGTTTTACTTTGAACAAAATTCATGTTACTTAGGTCCTTTTGAAAAGTTAAGCGAGATTTGTCCGATCTGATGGCACTCCCACGCAAACCAACACCACTAACAGGTAGCCGAAGCCTCCCCCTATCTGTCTATGGTGATGGTTTGCGTGGGAGAGCAATCAGATCGGACAAATCGACGTCTGAATCTTTGTTTACAAAATCACATACGTCCTTTTGAATAAGTACCCGAGAATTATTTTTAACATGTACAGTGATCGGCCTGCTTGGCCCTCCAACTTCAATTTCAATTATTGTTATTATTATTATTATTATTATGTTTTTACTTAATTTTTAAAATATAATGTATCATGACGGCCTTCAGGAGGCGCTAGTGTGTTTTTAAAATTTGATAACCTAACTACTATGTACACTAATATTTACAATAAAAATTTGATAACCTAGATTGGAACTAGCGCCCTAAGCGCTTCTTGGTCCGAGTGCAAGCAACGGACCCTAAACTTTTCTTTACACTCACCAAAGCGTTCATGTAAGGTTTTTATTCCGGCCAGACGGTGGACCTCGGATGTTCTTGTCCTGGGAGGGGTGTTGAGGATCATCCTCAGGGATTTGTTTTGGACCCGTTGAAGTTTGAGGTGGTGGGTTTTAGCGCAGCTCTCCCAGACCGGCATGCCATATTCGATCACAGGGAGGATGATTTGCTTGTAGACAGCAAGTTTATTTTTCAGGGACAATGACGACCGGCGGTTGATCAAAGGGTACAGTAGTTTCAACAAGACGTTACACTTTGTCACCGTTTTGTCAACCTGTTGCCTGAAAATAAGCTTGCTGTCGAGGGTCAAGCCAAGGTAGTCGGCCTCATTGGCCCATTCCACAGTCGTGCCATTGAGGATGATTTTACAGTCCCCAGGCGGAACAAGTTTAGGGGATTTGGAGTGCACACTTAATTTTTATTACCGGGCTCGGTTGCCAGATTACCGAATTCTCAACAGCTGAGCTCTCGGTAGTCACCTCGGTAAACCACACCGAGAACCGAGTGCTCGGTACTGCATTCTATCGAATGAAATGTCAAATTTTACTGAAATGTTCTGTAAAATGTACTGAGCCCTCGGTCATATAATACCGAGTACTCCGATAAATCACTTGTCAAAAAAATTAATTTTACCGATTTCTCAGTACTTTTTTAACTGTTGATCCGTACTTTTTTGCGGATCATCTGTAAAAAAAAATACCGAGCGGATTGCATCTGTGTTTTTTCTGGAACACGTCTGGAATCGTAATTATTCAAAAATGTTCAATTTATACATCATTTTTATTTTTCAGAAGTAAATGCTGAAATCTAGATTGCTTTGAGAATAGGTCGTATGTGCAAAAGAGAGGCTCTCTTTGTTCACGCTCTCTTTCGCTTGTACATAAGCTAGTTTTGCATATTTTGCCACATTTTCACTTCAGAACGCTAGACAAAGCTATAATCTTTAGATATCTGCCAAGAAATCTGAAGTAAACTTTATTATAGATCTGTAATAATCGAAAGAGAATGGAGGCAAAGAGAGATTCTCTTTTGCACATACGACCTATTCTCAAAGCACTCTAGAAATGCGCATAGTATTTTAATTTTTGTCGAACCACGTTGCCACATCCCGGGAGATTTTTTATTAGAAATCCAAAAAGTCTTAAGGTGCCGTCAGACGTTGCAAGCAAATCACTCGCAACGAGCATTTTGCTCGCAGAAAGTGACAACTGTCAAAAATTTTCCTGTCTGACTACACTGAAAGTGATTGCATGCAAACAAATGATAACTCGTAAGCAAACGCTCGCTTGCAATGTGTGACTGCTAAGCGTTAACAATTTTCAACTCGCAGAAACGAAATTGCGCTTGCTAGTGCAGTACTAGCAAATTTTTCGCTCGCAAAAGTGAAAACGTTTTCAGGTGGCAGTGTTGCACTGCAAAAATAGGAATGAAATTAGATTTTGTGGCCGAAAAACAAGTTTTTCGTTTTTGTTTATATTTGCATGAGAGTAAATCTGTCATTTGCTTAAAGTAAGAAATTGCTACGTGTGACTGCAATTGCGAGTGCTCTCAGAAATCATTCGCTCGCACGAGTGATTTGCTTGCAACGTCTGACGGAGCCTTTACTCCTTTTAAAACAGAACCCGATTCTTTTTGGGATGAAAATCCTAGCGAGAAATTCCAAGTTGTGATTCGGCATTCTTATCGTAAAAGTAGGAAAAATGAGTACGTTTTCCGAGTCCCAGCTGCATAGACGAGAAGCTGAAGTTAAATCCGGCAAACATAGCGTCCTTTTAGCGATCCTCCTGTAGGTGCCATATTGAGAAAAATGTATCCCAAAAGGAAAGTTCTAAAAATATAATGAAAATGCTATTTAACTATGAACAACAGCACATTATAGCCTTATTACTTACCACACAAAACGATGATAATATCCACTTATCTGGATAATTTGTTTTATTGTCGCGCTCTTCTTAAACGCTCAACTTTTCGCGGTGATAACGCGCAAGCAAAGATTGCGCAGCAGCGCGCCCATAAGCTTTTACACAGGGTGTGAGTCTGTGCTGTTTAATTTAATAAGCCGCCGAATGGGGTTGCCATAGTTGAATAGCCGCCGTGTGTAAAGTAAATGGGCGCGCTCCAGCGCAATTCAACGGAGGCTGATTGGGTAGATCATGATCTGAGTGTTTATCTTGGGATGCATAATACTTCATTTATATGAATCTGCTGTAGCCTGATGTGCTCGCTCAGGCATTTGAACACGACACACAAAATGGCGCCTCATCAAGCATCACGGTAGATGATACTGAGAGTAGACCTGTGCGCCGATCTACTTTGAACCGGCGGCGGCGTGAATGCATTTTATAACGGCGGCGGCGGCTTAGCCGGCGCCACGCCGCGGTTGTTTTCGGCGGCGGCGGCGGCGGCTCGATCGGCGTGGTTCAAATTTTTTCTTCAAACAGTTCAAGCAATTTAAATGTCTGCATTTCTCGTGCAATAAAAGCATAAAATATATAAAGTACGCTTCTAATTTTAACACTGTATACTAGCGAGAAAGTGTACAAAAACTTTTGCTGTTCGTTCTAATTAATATAGAGGTGACATGGTGTTCGGAATAAGCCTCTTTTGTAAATCCCATAAAATTCCACAGATATCCTACATGAAAAATCTTTGAAAACTTCCAAGAATTCTTCTGAAACTTCCAGAATATTCAAGTAAAGCATTTTTCGTAAGTCACCCAAGAATCCCTCAGGAACTTCTTCAAGAATTCCTTATAATCTTCTCAGGATTTCTTCAGAAATACCATCAGCAATTTTCCTAAGATTCCTTTGAAAAATAATTCAGGAATTTCTTTACAATTTTCTCCAGTGATTTCTCCAGAAATTCTTTGAATTTCTTCAATAGTTCTTCCGGGGAGGGAGTGTTATTCGTAATTAAAAATACTAGCAAAATTCTGAATTGTGCCTTTCTTAGCCTGGTGGCTACAAAGCAGAGCCATGCTGAAAGTGACTGGATTCATTTCATGGTACGATGTATGTTTTATGATACTTCCCTCTGCTTTTGAGCATTATCATATTAGTTTTATTACACAGGAGTGCAGAAATGATGAAGCGGCTCAAAAACCTCGTAGTTAATAACTGTGGAAGTGCTTAATGAACACTAGCTGCAATATAGCAATTTTCAAATTAGGATGTAATGTCAACAAGAAGGAGAGAAGAAATTCACAGGAGTTCCCCAATCAAAATTCTAGAAATGTATTATCAAATATTCCAGAACTTCTGGACAAAGGAATCCTAAAACTCTTAGAAATGGATTTCCTTCAGTGAATGTGAAATCTGGGAGAAAACCCAATTACATAACGCTTTTTAGAAGTGGGTGGGTTTCTGTCTGAGCGTTGCAGTCTACACATTTTCAAACCTTTCCTTACCAAAAGCATTACAAAGAGATGGGGGTTGAAAGTGATCAATTTTGGCGTTATGTAATTTGTGGATGAACCCTTACATTGGTTCCTAAGCATGTAGATGACAAAACCCTAGATTATGTTTCTTTCAAGATCATTCTGAGTGATAAGTGGAAAATGTTGGCATAGTAGTTTCCACTTGGCCAAACGGTATTTGATCTCGCAGTTTATTAGCCGTTCAAATAACGTATGGAAGCCAAGTCCAATTAACTGTAATCATCGTTAGTTTCGCTTTGCGCAGTAAATTAACACTCTATTTCACTATGTGTGGCTGTATAAATTGTACTGTATTATTTATTACATTAAATCTTATATTATTGTTTGTGAAACCCTTGATGAAACCTGTTATTGTGATCTGTGTGATCTATTTAGAATTTATAAGTTCATTAAGACCACAGTTAGGTCAATTAGATATCAAAAACCAAATAAATGAGTATAAGTTACTGTGATATCTGTGTAACATATGAGCTGCTCAGGTATAATTCACGGGAGTAGATTTCCTCAAAAATTGTGCGGGAAAAAATCTCCAGAGTTGTCAGAGAGAGGAATTATCTATAGCATATCTGAGCTGATGTGAGTAATTCCCCAGAATCCTCAGATGAGGGATTCCTCCAAATTACTGAAGAAGGAACTGGAAAGTCCTGGAAAAAGGATTCTCAAAAATTCGTGCGAGATGATTTGGCCTGAGCTTTGTAGACCAATTCCCAAGAATATCTGAAATTTATGCAAAATTTCTGTGGGAGGAATTCTTGAAGGAGGAATTTCCCAGCGTCTCAGAAGGAGAATTCGCCAAAAAAATACTTAAGCAAGATTATACTACAATTCTTGCGTAACGACAGCCAAATTTGTAACGACGAATTTCCACAGAATATCTGGAAATTTCCTGAAAATTCTAGAAAAAGGAAAACCTGTGTTGAGGGAGAGGTATGCTGAAGTTCTTTAGATTTTTTTTTGTTCGTTATTCCTGCAGTGGTAAGTCCTCATAACAGGGGGCCCTCCTTGTAGCCGTGCGGTAAGACGCGCGGCTACAAAATAACACGATGCTGAGGGTGGTTGGGTTCGATTCGGTGCCGGTCTAGGCAATTTTCGGATTGTCTCAACTTCCTGGGCATAAAAATATCATCGTGCTAGCCTCATGATATACGAATTCAAAAATGGTAACCTGGCTTAGAAACCTCGCAGTTAATAACTGTGAAAGTGCTTAATGAACACTAAGCTGCGATGCCAATAAGAAGAAGAAGAAGTCCTCATAACTCCTGGAAACAATTTCCCAGTATTCCTAGTGATGGAAGAACCCAGAATACTTGGAAAATCAGTTTCCCAGAATTCAAAACAGATATTTCCAAAAATTCCCAAGGAAGGTTTTCTCAAAATTCGAAAAAGTTAAGGTTTTTAAAATTCTTGGAGGAAGACATTGTACCCATAATTCCTTAGAATTCCTAGAAGGAATAACTCTGTATTTTTAAAATATAGTTTCCTAGAATTTCTGAAGAAGAATTTTGCCGACTTCCTTGAGGCGAGCATCTCGGAATCCAAAACAAAATTCACTTGCGTTTTAAAGGGCACACACTCAATATGAAAGCATCGCACAACTGTCATTCTCATTATTCTAGAATTTTCCCAGGATTAATGAAGAAGGAAGTCTATAGGATTCTTGATGAAGCAAATTTTCACAATACCTGGAGTGAGGTTAGCATTTTGCTACAGAAAGACAATTCCCAGAATTTTGGAAGAAAGTATTTCTCTTCATTTCTAAAAATGGCACCAGTTATGTAAAATGTATTTCCGCTATTATTTTAGCTCTTTTGTGTATGAAATGATTCAATTGTGGTTTACTATTGCCTGAAATTCTATGCTGATCACCTCATCGCATCCTCTGATGGCATCTTACTTCAAAATATCAGTGATATAATCAGATGCCTTTAAAAAATAACATAACCCGAAAATTGTATTGTAGGAGGGTTTGTGTTTGATTGTGTCCTGCGTTTTTTAATATAATAATACAGAATCTTTTTCGTTTTTGAGTTTCAATCTAGCAAGTGAAAATAATAAGCACAACGGATCGTTTTCCAATTTTTACGAATATTTGAAAAAGACTCTTACATAACAGGAAGTTTTTTTCAAGATACTTGAGAGAACATATCACTCATCAACATAAAAAAAGTTGTTTTTTGTTCTACTTCTGCTGGATGCAAATAATGCATTGAACGCGAATGTTTTGTGATTATAAATTACAACCAGAAAAAGTAAATTCAATAAATCAGACAGAATAACAAAATTATGGATCACTTTTATTAAGCTTTTCTTATATCTAGGCCATGATTCAAAATATGCAAAATCTTATTTTACTTGAAAGCATGAGACATGATTTTGATTTTCGTAATCGTTTGGGTTGTCATGAGTATGATCCGCATCCTCCAGCACATGTCTTGCTTGTATTTTCACCAATTTGCAAGGGAATAATGACAGAAATGCAAATGTCTGTATTTGCTCACTATGAATCGTCTGCAATTTCTTGAAACGCTTAAACGAGTTCTGGATTAGAAGACATTACTCGTTAGTTCCTTGAATTTCGAGTGAGAACAGACTATGTATTTACTACATATTCTTTTCAGCGGCAAAGCCAAAAACTTTCAAATGTATTTGTGTTTGAACGGAAATTTTCTTTTGCCAATCTGAGGAGTCGGATTAACCTTAAAAACGAAATTTCGTCACTAAAATATTTCAACGGCGCGCCAAAAACATACCGGCGGCGCGGTCAAAAAATTTCAGCGGCGCGCCGGTCAAAAATGGTGGCGGCGGCGGCTCTTAAAAATCGTCGGCGGCCGCGGCGCGGCGCGGCGGCGCACAGCTCTAACTGAGAGCTCGGTTTACATTTAAACGACATTGGTAAAATGCTGGGAGGGAGCTCTCGATACTACACATCAAATAAATAAATACTGTTGTCGAGCAACAAGTAAATTTTCAACAAGAAAACACAATCAACGGAGGCGCCAACCATAATGACTAAATTTGGTTTTGCGTGTTATTGTTGTTAAATTGCCTTACAAAATTTTCTTGACGAGAGTTTTGTTCTCGGCTCGCACTGACATGTCGTGACAGCTAGATTTCGGCTCGGCTTGACACACACATTTTTTTAATCTGTTTCTCCCTCCCAGGTAAAATGGATTACAGACCACGGTATAACAATGAATCGATATCTACGAAAACCGAGAAACTCGGTAGCTAACATTATTGACATTTCAGTTTACAGATATATCGGTGAACAATATAACAGAAGTCAGTAATTTTCCTAAGATTAACCGAGCTCACGGTAGAAATTATTTTTTACTGAACCAGTAAAAATAATTACCGAGCTGGGATTATGAATTTAAGTGTGTGGGGGAAAATGATGACCTGGGTCTTCGCCGCGTTGATACAGATCTTCCAGCTGGTGAGGTACTCTGTCAGGGCATCCAGGCCTCGTTGGAGTTTTGCCACTAGCGCTCTGATCACTCTACCGTTGTAGACGATGGATGTGTCATCTGCGAACAGAGACAGAATGCCGCCTTCTGGAGGTTCTGGCATGTCGGAGGTGAACAGATTGAAAAGCAGGGGCCCGAGGATACTGCCCTAGGGGACGCCTGCGACGATGTTGTGCGCATTGGAACTCGCTCCGCTGATTGAGACCCGGAATGTCCTTGCCGACAGGTAATTGTTGATGATTTTCACCAGGTAGCTGGGAAGATTGTAGCGTTGTAGTTTGTAAACCAGGCCATCATGCCATGTATTGTCGACTGCCTTCTCAACATCAGGCCATGGCGGATGTTTTAGAGACAGGCTTGTTCCGCCTGAGGACGTTGGTAACTCGGGTCAGTTGGTGTACAGTTGACCGACCGCGTCGGAAACCAAACTGTTCCTCGAGCAAGATGTTGAGATTTTCGGCAGACTCAAGTAACCGATGATGAATAGCTTTTTCGAATAGCTTGGATAACCCTGAGAGAAGGCTGATGGGTCGATAACTTTTGGGAGAGGAAGGATCCTTCCCAGGCTTCCGGATGGGGATGACTTTCGCTGACTTCCAGGACGATGGGAAGTAGCTGAGCCGGAGACACTGATTAAAGATCAGTGAGAGGTGCTCAAAGAACGGAGCACTCATGTGTTTGAGCTCGAGATTCAGGATGCTGTCGAAGCCTGGGGCCTTCATGTTCTTCGACGATTTGATATAGGCCGTCAATTCGCCAGCTGAGATCTCCAACTCCTCCGAGAAGTCGTTGGGAATCAAATGGATGTTGTTAGCATGCTCGTTGACGGCTGCTTCGTGTGGACTGACGATGTTCTGCCCAAGATTGTGTATCGACGCACTGCTGGAACCGCCGCCAGTTCACTCGATGATAGTTCCTCCGTAACTGTTGGTGCCGATTGACCGAGGAGCCCAGTTCCGCCACCACCGGATAGTGATCCGAACTGAGCTCCTGGTAGACAACCGGCTGCGAGACGTGGTCACTCAGGTTTGTTATGTAGAGGTCGAGGGTTGCGTGGACACCGGACCGACTCAGCCGAGTGGGGGAATCCGGGCTCAAGATCGTGTAGTGGCCTTCCTCCATGTCGTTGCTCCAGATGGTGCCGTTTCGATTGCCGCGACTGTTGCCCCAGGCTTGATGTTTTGGCATTCAAGTCGCCGGCAATGATATACTGGCCTTGCCTCCGCGTCAGCTTGACGATGTCCCTCCGAAGGGCAGCCGATGATCCATCGCCGGCTTTGGCTTGCGTTGGACAGTACGCCGCGATGAGCGCGATTGTGCCGACCGAAGTGGTGATTTCGACACCGATGGCCTCGATGACACTGAACTGGAAGCTTGGAAGCAGACGACAGTTGATGTTGTAGCGAAGAGCGATGGCCACACCACCTCCCCTGGTCGGCTGGTCGAGTCGCACGATGCGGAAGTCCGGGATGTTGATGTTCACCTCCGGTTTTAGGTGCGTTTCGGTGATGAACGCCACGTCTATTTCCTTCTCCTCAAGGAAATCCTTCAGCTCAATTATTTTGCTTTTGAGCGAGCAAGCGTTCCAGTTGACCAGGCCCACCCTAGCAGCCATTTTCGATGATGAACATGCCAAGAGTGAAGACCTGGTCGAAGCGGGTTTTGCAGCCGCGCAGCCGAGTGGCGAGCTGCGCGAAGATCGGCATCAGTTGCTCCGGAGTGTACAGCGGAGCAGATTCTTCCAGTGGGACGGCTTCGTTCTCCGACTGCCGATGGAACCCAGGAGGAGGGAGCAGGGGCCATTCGCTGGTGGATGGTGCCGACGATGTTGGAGCTTGGACCGATGCAGCTGCCGCTGCCAGTCGCTTGTGCGGCTGTAGCGGTGGGAGTATTGGAATCACACGACGGGGAGCCGGGATGGCTGGAAAGTTCACCTCGTTGATTACAGGAACACGGTTCTTCTTCGGCATGGTCCTGGTGGAAGCCTTCTTCCGGATTTCCAGGAACTCGGCTCGCTTTGGGCAGCCCTATGTGGTGGCCCGATGTTTGTCGCCACAGTTGGCGCACTTGGGATCGGCCACCTCCATTTTGTCGCACTCATCAGTCAGATGGGGTTCGCCACACTTGTTGCAGCGCGGCTTCATGCGGCAGTTCCTGGTGCCGTGACCGAAGTTGATGCAGGTGATGAACTGCGTGACGTCGCGGTCGGAGGTGAACAGATTGAAAAGCAGGGGCCCGAGGATACTGCCCTGGGGGACGCCTGCGACGATGTTGTGCGCATTGGAACTCGCTCCGCTGATTGAGACCCGGAATGTCCTTGCCGACAGGTAATTGTTGATGATTTTCACCAGGTAGCTGGGAAGATTGTAGCGTTGTAGTTTGTACACCAGGCCATCATGCCATACATTGTCAAATGCCTTCTCGACATCGAGTAAGGCCATGGCGGATGTTTTCGAGACAAGCTTGTTCCGTCTGAGGACGTTGGTAACTCGGGTCAGTTGGTGTACAGTTGACCGACCGCGTCGGAAACCAAACTGTTCTTCGAGCAAGATGTTGAGATTTTCGGCAGACTCAAGTAACCGATGATGAATAGCTTTTTCGAATAGCTTGGATAACCCTGAGAGAAGGCTGATGGGTCGATAACTTTTGGGAGAGGAAGGATCCTTCCCAGGCTTCCGGATGGGGATGACTTTCGCTGACTTCCAGGACGATGGGAAGTAGCTGAGCCGGAGACACTGATTAAAGATCAGTGAGAGGTGCTCAAAGAACGGAGCACTCATGTGTTTGAGCTCGAGATTCAGGATGCTGTCGAAGCCTGGGGCCTTCATGTTCTTCGACGATTTGATATAGGCCGTCAATTCGCCAGCTGAGATCTCCAACTCCTCCGAGAAGTCGTTGGGAATCAAATGGATGTTGTTAGCATGCTCGTTGACGGCTGCTTCGTGTGGACTGACGATGTTCTGCCCAAGATTGTGTGAGCTGACAAAGTGGCACTGCTGGAACCGCTGCCAGTTCACTCGGTGATAGTTCCTCCGTAACTGCTGGTGCCGATTGACCGAGGAGCCCAGTTCCGCCACCACCGGATAGTGATCCGAACTGAGCTCCTGGTAGACAACCGGCTGCGAGACGTGGTCACTCAGGTTTGTTATGTAGAGGTCGAGGGTTGCGTGGACACCGGACCGACTCAGCCGAGTGGGGGAATCCGGGCTCAAGATCGTGTAGTGGCCTTCCTCCATGTCGTTGCTCCAGATGGTGCCGTTTCGATTGCCGCGACTGTTGCCCCAGGCTTGATGTTTTGGCATTCAAGTCGCCGGCAATGATATACTGGCCTTGCCTCCGCGTCAGCTTGACGATGTCCCTCCGAAGGGCAGCCGATGATCCATCGCCGGCTTTGGCTTGCGTTGGACAGTACGCCGCGATGAGCGCGATTGTGCCGACCGAAGTGGTGATTTCGACACCGATGGCCTCGATGACACTGAACTGGAAGCTTGGAAGCAGACGACAGTTGATGTTGTAGCGAAGAGCGATGGCCACACCACCTCCCCTGGTCGGCTGGTCGAGTCGCACGATGCGGAAGTCCGGGATGTTGATGTTCACCTCCGGTTTTAGGTGCGTTTCGGTGATGAACGCCACGTCTATTTCCTTCTCCTCAAGGAAATCCTTCAGCTCAATTATTTTGCTTTTGAGCGAGCAAGCGTTCCAGTTGACCAGACCCACCCTAGCAGCCATTTTCGATGATGAACATGCCAAGAGTGAAGACCTGGTCGAAGCGGGTTTTGCAGCCGCGCAGCCGAGTGGCGAGCTGCGCGAAGATCGGCATCAGTTGCTCCGGAGTGTACAGCGGAGCAGATTCTTCCGGTGGGACGGCTTCGTTCTCCGACTGCCGATGGAACCCAGGAGGAGGGAGCGGGGGCCATTCGCTGGTGGATGGTGCCGACGATGTTGGAGCTTGGACCGATGCAGCTGCCGCTGCCAGTCGCTTGTGCGGCTGTAGCGGTGGGAGTATTGGAATCACACGACGGGGAGCCGGGATGGCTGGAAAGTTCACCTCGTTGATTACAGGAACACGGTTCTTCTTCGGCATGGTCCTGGTGGAAGCCTTCTTCCGGATTTCCAGGAACTCGGCTCGCTTTGGGCAGCCCTTTGTGGTGGCCCGATGTTTGTCGCCACAGTTGGCGCACTTGGGATCGGCCACCTCCATTTTGTCGCACTCATCAGTCAGATGGGGTTCGCCACACTTGTTGCAGCGCGGCTTCATGCGGCAGTTCCTGGTGCCGTGCCCGAAATTGAAGCAGTTGGTGCACTGCGTGACGTCGCGGTGCACTGGCCGATATCGCTCCCAGTCAACGACGGTGTAATTTATAACGCCGACCAGCTTCAGGTCCTTCCACGTGGTGGAGCCGTGTTCCAGGTGGACCAGGTAAAGCTGGTCGCGATATCTCCTCGTCTTGTCGTGACGAGCGATCTTGTGCACGGCCACCGGTTTCAATCCGCAACTTTCGAGCTCAGCTTTCAACTCCTCTTTCTTCATGTCGTGGAGTCCTCGCAGCAAAGCCTTTAGCGACTTCGTGCCGGGGTGGTCATGAGTGTAGTACTCATACTTGTGGACCTCGAGGAACTCCACGACAGATTGATGATGGTCCTTGTTTGCCGGCATCACTTTCACGCCCTCGCTGCAGAGCCGAAAAGTACATTTCAGCCCTTTAGCGATCAGCTGGCGAATTTTTGGGCGCAAATCCGGTGGATCGCCCTTGACAAACACGGGCGGGCACTTCTCCTTCCGCTCCGGTTGCACCTGCGATTGCTGCTTCTTCCTCTTTTTCGGCGGATTGCCGGCGTCATCAAGTGGCAACGGAGAGAACACGTTGCTCTGCAAAAGCTGCTTGGAGGGGTTACCCGCGCCTCCAAGAGCAGTGCGCTCAGGCACTTTTCCAGCGACCAAATCGGCCACCGAGTCTCCCATGACGGGTCCGGGAGAAAATAACGCCAACGCGACAAGCGAAAACGTAAACAACGAACGAAAGAGAAAAAAAACTTCGAAAAAATGCGCGAGCAAAAAACTCGTCCGTACGTGTTGCTGTCTCGAACTGGAATAGATGCGTGTCCGCCTACTTTGAAATTTGCAGTTTCCCAGCAAGGAAGGTTACTCTAACTTGACCCTAATATGAGTGTAACCTGTTAGAAAGTTACTCTAATATTCTCACTAACTTTAGGGTAAAATGAGACTAAAATTAGACAGATCTGCAACACTTTTGTTAGGTATGTTTATGTTTGTTGCATGATTTGATCTAACATGTTAGTCTAACTAACTTTAATATATGGTTAATCGTTGCCTGTGTGTCTGTAAGAGCAATCGCGTTAGAATTGTTAAACTTGTGCCGAAAAATTTAGATTGTAGTTACTTGGATTATATCTCATTCAAAGTAATTTTGAATTGTAAATGGAAAGAAAAAGCTATGAGCGCAGCCACCTGGCCCAGAGATCTCAAATTCCGTGAATTTGTTAGTCGCCGTAACATTATATGGAAACCTTGAAATGTGATCAGTAGTCTGCTACTCTGCTGTGATCCGTGTTTCATTGTAATTTAGTTTTGTTGGAATCAATATTTGAGTTGTGTCTGCGTTTGTGAATGGTGTTAATTACTATTAGGCAGTGTTTTTAAGTTTAATTTGGTATTGATGTAGATTTTTTGCCTTTCTTGTAATGTAATTTGGCTGTGTGTTTGTAAAAATGTTATTTGATTCTGATGTGTATGAGATTTGGTCAATAGTTTTAAGATATTCATTAAGACAGAAGATGTCAGATGGATTTAAAAAATAATAAATAAATAAATAATAATAAATCTATATACATAAAAATGAATTTCTGTCTGTCTGACCCTTATAGACTCGGAAACTACTGAACCGATCGGAGTGAAAATTTGTATGCAGAGGTTTTTGGGGCCGGGGAAGGTTCTTAAGATGGTTCGAGGCCCCTCCCCGCTTTGGAAAGGGGGGCTCCAATAGACCAATGCAAACTCTAACTTAACCTCACTTATTTTGACAGTTCACAGAGCTTGTTTACAAGGTGTTAGAAGAAAAATCGACGATGAGAAAATTGAAATTCATATTTTTAGTTTAAAATTGCTGTGATCCGTATATTTTAGTGTTATTCTTTGCATTCAGCATGAAATCAATCGCGATGGACATCTACATGCGAATAAAATGACGAAACAATTTTATCGGAAGCTGCGCCGGAGGCTAAGTCCCGGAGAAAAAGCTCTGTGAACTGTCATCCTACGTCATCATGCACTGGTCTATACAAATGAAACAGAAATTTCTGCATAACTCGAGATCTAATCAGAGAACAACTAAATTTTTGGCGAAACGAAGTTCGTCGGGTCTGCTAGTATCTCATAAAATACTTATTGAGAAAACGATCAGTCGATCACGGAGTGCGCGTTAGGGATGTCGCAAATTAATCAATTACTTCGATTAATCGATTGATCGTTGTGATAATCGATTAATTTTGGATCGATTACCACCCAATGATTAGTCGATTCGATAATCGAAAAGAATCGAGAGTAATCGATTAGTTACTAATCGATTAATCTAGATTTTACGACATCATTAAGATGTCGCAAATTAATTGATTACTTCGATTAATCGATTCATCGTTGTGATAATCGATGAATTTTGAATCGATTATTCCCCAACGATTAATCGATTCAATAATCGACAAGAATCGAGAATAATCGAACAGTTACTAATCAATTAATTGGAATTTACGACATCTCTAAGTGGCGTTCACCTCTTTTGTTTCTGTCGCTTCATTGTACCCTTGCTGCACTTTTTTGGCGACCGTACTTAAAGCATCTCTACCGTCGGTTTATAAAAGTGAATAACACATACCTTATAATGGAATCTGAATGTGATCATTGTTCGGTAACACGATCGAGGCGATCACCGAGAAACATGAGATCGCACATGCTGAGCTCAAAGCGGAAATAGTAAAGCAGGAAAAACAGATCGCTCATTTGTTGAAAGGCATTGTTCTTTCAACTCCGAGCCGCTCCAGTCCGGGATCTGTTTCGGCAGAGGTTCCTCTGTCCCTGTACCCGTTGAGCATAGTTCTGCACTCAACCAAGAAAACTAGTGATAATCATACGAATATCTTATGTTTTTGCCTTTCTCACTCATATTGTCGTTGTAGCACCAACTTAGAATTCGGAAGTCAGGACTTCCGAACCGAACTTTCTTCCGAAGTTTTATCTGTCAAACTAATTGATGCGTTGTTTAGCGCATCTTTAGGGGAATTCAGCGCACTACTTCCGAAGTTGGGAAAGTTGCCTGTATCTGGAGAAAAATCCAACTTCGGTATAAAAAGCGTTCTAATACTTGTGACACATATATGATACCAATATCACTGTACAGCATAAAATCATATGTCTGTCACCCAGAATCACGCTCGTATCACGATAGCACAATGATTTCCGTACCCTGCCCTTCGACCGTTGTATTGTACGAAACAGAACATAATTTGTTGTTTTGAAATGTCAAATACGCCGTTTGACATATGAAATAAAAACAAACATTTGCAAGCTGACTGAGTAAAATTTGTTTTTCTGCAATTCCGGATGATATTTTTCACAACATTGGCAACATAATTATTCGTAAGCCCATTATGTGCTACAATTACGCTCTGAAGATGTCTTCCTCTTGATTTTGCCAGTTCTTGGATTGTTTCCGGGAAGATCTACCGTCACTTTTGCATGATATTCAATGGTTTGAGTTCTGTGTCGTGTGATTTCGAAAATTTTGTGCAAGGATCCCATGGGTTTTGATTGGAATGAGGTCTGGGGATTGGGAAGGATGCGGGATCTTTGATTTGCCATTAGTCAGCATCTGCTTTTTTAGATGGGAAGAATGTTTTGTACCGTTGTTTTGGACAAATTCAAAATTGGATCTGTAGTGTTTGGAGAGAGAGGGAGGAGAGGAGGATCTCGTGAAGGTAAAAGTGGAGTGCAGAAATAAACAGTAGTCAGCACAAAGTAAATAAGTGTTTGAAAAACCCGGAGTTTCGTGTCCGAATAAACCTGTTACAGGATCTATGAATATGCACTGTAATCACCCTAAACCGTAGAATAGAGTGATTAACGTCCGCAGAAATAATTGCTATGTGGAATATTTGCAAGAACTCGCATATTTCTGATAAAATAGGGGAAATGTTCCGATCTCCATCTCACTGTACATATATCCATCTCATCGCCAAACAAAGGAATACGGCACCAAATTCGTCGCTTCTTTTTGTCAACATGCGTGCTCACTGCTGAAAAAAATCAGAAAAATAATAAACAAACCAAATGTTTTACCATTGCTTTGTTTTTGATGGGATGGAAATAGGAGCTATGAGATGAAGTGGCGAACCGTTCCCCTACCTATACGAAAAATTGGAAAACTATGACGTTTTCATATCGATGAATGAACTGCTGACGCAAATTTACAATTTATTCAAAAATATGGGTAAATATTGTGTCATTCATAAAAACTATAGTAACAGTTTATGATTTCTATACATTTTGATGAAAAATATAGTTTTGGAAAACGGTAGAATTAGTTTCAAAATAAGCTGTCTAATAGATACAACCAGGAACTAATAACCGGGACGTGATTGTCCCAAAGAACCGATTAAAAATTCATGCAACCCATGAAGAGCTGACGAGACCAGCACCGCTAGAGGCGCTAGTGTATTTTACTCACATTAGGATAAATTTATTTGAAAGTGTTTCGTTCTGTGTAGACTTTTTTGTTGTGAGTTTTGTTTATGTTTATGTTTACGTTTTCATTATAAATTTTCAACCAATGTTTGTTGTTTTTTTTTGCATTCCGGCCGACCTATTTTTTTTTCAATTAAGAAATCCCTCATAAATCGCTCATAAATATTGCGACTGGAGCGGCTCTTTTTATACAAAGTGAAATAGACGAATAGATATAAAAACTAATCCATAATCATTGGAAGCATCCGCGATGTCAAGTGTACTGCGGTGAACGAAGCACCGGCAACGGTCGTTTCAGCGACCGATAACGGGTTCGTAGCTCCCGAGCTGCAGCAGAAACTGGATTATGAGCGCAGGACCAAACACTTTGCGCCAATGTAAGTCCTCAAAAAACATCAATTGGATTTTTCTTTCTAAACACTAATTTTCCGAACATATGCTATATTTTTTTAAAAATAATTAAGTATATAAATATCTTATTTTCAGCAATTAACTGAACTTTTTCCCGTCTCTGAACCGCTATCAACCGCAGCTAATGAGAGTGTCGATGGTGATGGCAATGGTTGTCAACGGAGCAGCGATTTCAGTACGAAGCTCGGTACGAAGTACGTTCGATTCACTACCGGTTGGACCTACAGCTAAGTGTTCCGCTGTCCAAATGAAGCGGGTCTCCAGGTTTGATTTTTATGACCTGCGAAAGCTTGTTGAGAACTTGCACGTTCGGACACCTATTAGCTATTGTCTGTTCCTGGATGCGTATGATCTTCCAGTTGACGAGTCTCTGAGGACCGCTCTTACGGATCCCAAACGACACGAGCGGCCAAAAATCTCGGAGAAACCACTTGCGGCGAACTTTTAAAAGAAGAGTCATTTCCAGACGATTACCAACTAGAAGCCAGTTCACTAAATCAGGATATTTCCGAAAAGATTTGTTTAGATCTAAAACCGATCAGTTTTGATGTATCATTGAGAGCCCCGTAAAGACTGGTAAAGACAAAGTGTCCAAAGCCTTTTTTTTCAAAATCTATCTCACCAAAGTATATCTTCCTCAAAAACATCTTCGTGTAATTTCTTCCAGCCACCTTGGAAATTCATTCAAAATCAAGACAAACACACCTGCACCGTCGGCTTCTTTGGTATTTTCTCGTTCCTTTAGGGATTTCGATGAGAATCCTTTAGGGACTCCTGGGAATTCTTGAATGATTCCTACGAAAATGCTTAGGGATTCCGATGGGAATCCGATATGAACCCTTTATGTTCTGATGGTAATCGTTAAATGATTCCGATGAGAATCCTTCGAAGACTTTGGTGATAATCCTTAGAGATTCCGATGGGAGTCCTTTGGAGATTCCGACGGGAAATCCGTTAAAAGACTCCGATGGCAATCCTTTAATGATTCCAACCGGTATCTTCTTAAATTCCAACGCGAATTCCTTATGGATTGGGACGGGAATACTTTAACATGTACGTCCCCAACCCCAATTTTACGACAAAACTCAAAATTCAAAACCACGCAGCTCAGCCAATTTCTAACGGATTTTCAAGCAATCTTCTGGAATCGATCACAAAATTCCTATAGTTTTAGGAACCGAGGTCAATTTTTGTGCAAGGGCCATGGTTTCGGATATATTCCGGGGAGTACTGGGGTACACTGTACACAAGTACACTGGAGCACATTTCGGCAATTTTCGATCGAATTGGCCACCCTCCGGGTACTTCCAGGGCCTGGTTCCCGTGGGGAAGTGGCCAATATCCGTTCAATCTTGAAACCCATCTTGCGGCATGTCAAACTTCATGATTTTGCAAAACAAGTACAGTGGAGTATATTTCGGCGACTTTCGATCGAATTGGCCACGATCCGGGTACTTCCAGGCCTGGTTCCCTTGGGGAAGTGGCCAATATCCGTTCAATCATGGAACCCATCTTGCGACATGTCAAGCTTCATGATTTTGCAGAACAAGTACATTGGAGTACATTTTGGCGATTTCGATCGAATTGGTCACCCTCCGAGTACTTCCAGGGCTTGGTTTCCTTGGGCAAGTGGCCAATATCCGTTAAATCTTGGAACCCATCTTGCGACATGTCAAACTTCATGATTTTGCAGATCAAGTACACTGGAGTATATTTCGGCGACTTTCGATCGAATTGGTCACCCTCCGGGTACTTACAGGGCCTGCTTCCCTTGGGGAAGTGGCCAATATCCGTTCAATCTTGGAACCCATCTTGCGACATGTCAAACTTCATGATTTTGCAGAACAAGTACACTGGAGTACATTTCGGCGACTTTCGATCGAATTGGCCACCCTCCGGGTACTTACAGGGCCTGCTTCCCTTGGGGAAGTGGCCAATATCCGTTCAATCTTGGAACCCATCTCCTCCCGGATTTCGTCCTTTCGTTCCGGATTTCGTTCCTTCAGGAAGCTTCTCCAAGAATTCCTCCAGGAATTCCTCCGGAAGTTCCTCCAGTAATTCCCCCGGAAGTTCCTCCAGGAATTCCTCCGGAAGTTCCTCCAGGAATTCCTCCGGAAGTTCCTCCAGGAATTCCTCCGGAAGTTCCTCCAGGAATTCCTCTGGAAGTTCCTCCAGGAATGCCTCTGGAAGTTCCTCCAGGAATGCCTCTGGAAGTTCCTCCGGAAGTTGCTCCAGGAATTCCTCCGGAAGTTCCTCCAGGAATTCCTCCGAAAGTTCCTCCAGGAATTCCTCCGGAAGTTCCTCCAGGAATTCCTCCGGAAGTTCCTCCAGGAATTCCTCCGGAAGTTCCTCCAGGAATTCCTCCGGAAGTTCCTCCAGGAATTCTTCCGGAAGTTCCTCCAGGAATTCTTCCGGAAGTTCCTCCAGGAATTCTTCCGGAAGTTCCTCCAGGAATTCTTCCGGAAGTTCCTCCAGGAATTCTTCCGGAAGTTCCTCCAGGAATTCCTCCGGAAGTTCCTCCAGCAATTCCTCCGGAAGTTCCTCCAGCAATTCCTCCGGAAGTTCCTCCAGGAATTCCTCCGGAAGTTCCTCCAGGAATTCCTCCGGAAGTTCCTCCAGGAATTCCTCCGGAAGTTCCTCCAGGAATTCCTCCGGAAGTTCCTCCAGGAATTCCTCCGGAAGTTCCTCCAGGAATTCCTCCGGAAGTTCCTCCAGGAATTCCTCCGAAGTTCCTCCAGCAATTCCTCCGGAAGTTCCTCCAGGAATTCCTCCGAAGTTCCTCCAGGAATTCCTCCGGAAGTTCCTCCAGGAATTCCTCCGGAAGTTCCTCCAGGAATTCCTCCGGAAGTTCCTCCAGGAATTCCTCCGGAAGTTCCTCCAGGAATTCCTCCGGAAGTTCCTCCAGGAATTCCTCCGGAAGTTCCTCCAGGAATTCCTCCGGAAGTTCCTCCAGGAATTCCTCCGGAAGTTCCTCCAGGAATTCCTCCGGAAGTTCCTCCAGGAATTCCTCCGGAAGTTCCTCCAGGAATTCCTCCGAAGTTCCTCCAGGAATTCCTCCGGAAGTTCCTCCAGGAATTCCTCCGGAAGTTCCTCCAGGAATTCCTCCGGAAGTTCCTCCAGGAATTCCTCCGGAAGTTCCTCCAGGAATTCCTCCGGAAGTTCCTCCAGGAATTCCTCCGGAAGTTCCTCCAGGAATTCCTCCGGAAGTTCCTCCAGGAATTCCTCCGGGAGTTCCTCCAGGAATTCCTCCGAAAGTTCCTCCAGGAAATCCTCCGGAAGTTCCTCCAGGAATTCCTCCAGCAATTCCTCCAGGAATTCCTCCGGAAGTTCCTCCAGGAATTCCTCCGGAAGTTCCTCCAGGAATTCCTCCGGAAGTTCCTCCAGGAATTCCTCCGGAAGTTCCTCCAGGAATTCCTCCGGAAGTTCCTCCAGGAATTTCTCCGGAAGTTCCTCCAGAAATTCCTCGGAAGTTCCTCCAGAAATTCCTCGGAAGTTCCTCCAGAAATTTCTCCGGAAGTTCCTCCAGGAATTCCTCCGGAAGTTTCTCCAGGAATTCCTCCGGTAGTTCCTCCAGGAATTCCTCCGGAAGTTCCTCCAGGAATTCCTCCGGAAGTTCCTCCAGGAATTCCTCCGGAAGTTCCTCCAGGAATTCCTCCGGAAGTTCCTCCAGGAATTCCTCCGGAAGTTCCTCCAGGAATTCCTCCGGAAGTTCCTCCAGGAATTCTTCCGGAAGTTCCTCCAGGAATTCCTCCGGAAGTTCCTCCAGGAATTCCTCCGGAAGTTCCTCCAGGAAGTTCCATCAGTAATTCCTGCGGAAGTTTCTCCAATAATTCATCCGGAAGTTCCTACAGTAATTCCTCCGGAAGTTCCTCCAGTAATTCCTCCGCAAGTTCCTCCAGTAATTCCTCTGGAAGTTCCTCCAGTAATTTCTCCGGCAGTTCCTACAGTTATTCCTCCGGAAGTTCCCCCAGTAATTCCTCCGGAAGTTCCTCCAGTACTTCCTCCAAAAGTTTTTCTAGTAATTCCTCCGGAAGTTCTTCCAGTAATTCCTCCGGAATTCTTTTGGAAGTTCCTCCAGGAATTCATGCCGAAGTTCCTCCTGGAATTCCTCCGGAAGTTCCTTTAGGATTTATCCAGTATGTTCCACACGGAATTTCCCCGGAAGTTCCTCCAGGAATTCCTCCGGAAATTCCTAACGGAATTCTTCCGGAAGTTCCTCCAGGAATTCCTGCCGAAGTTTCTCCAGGAATTCCTCCGGAAGTTCCTCCAGGAATTCCACCGGAAGTTCCTCCAGGAGTTCCTCCGGAAGTTCCTCCAGGAGTTCCTTCGGATGTTCCTCCAGGAGTTCCATCGGATGTTCCTCCAGGAGTTCCTCAGGAAGTTCCTCTAGTAATTTCTCCGGAAGTTTCTCCAATATTTCCTCCGGAAGTTCCTACAGTAATTTCTCCGGAAGTTCCTCCAGTAATTCCTCCGCAAGTTCCTCCAGTAATTCCTCCGGAAGTTCCTCCAGTAATTCCTCTGGAAGTTCCTCCAGTAATTTCTCCGGAAGTTCCTACAGTTATTCCTCCGGAAGTTCCCCCAGTAATTCCTCCGGAAGTTCCTCCAGTACTTCCTCCAGAAGTTTTTCTAGTAATTCCTCCGGAAGTTCTTCCAGTAATTCCTCCGGAAGTTCCTCCAGGAATTCATGCCGAAGTTCCTCCGGGAATTCGTCCGTAAGTTCCTTCAGGATTTATCCAGTATGTTCCATACGGAATTCCCCCGGAAGTTCCTCCAGGAATTCCCCCGGAAATTCCTAACGGAATTCTTCCGGAAGTTCCTCCAGGAATTCCTGCCGAAGTTCCTCCAGGAATTCCTACCGAAGTTCCTCCGGGAATTCGTCCAGAAGTTCCTTCAGGATTTATCCAGTAAGTTCCACCAGGAATTCCCCCGGAAGTTCCTCCAGAAATTCCCGGAATTCCAGGTGGCCAATTCCAATTTCCGGAGGAATTCCTGGAGAAACTTCCGGAAGAATTCCTGGAGGAACTTCCAGATGAAGGAGGAATTCCTGAAGGAACTTCCAGACGAAATCCGAGAGGAGTTTCTGGAGGAACTTCCCAGAGGCCCTTACGGAAGAATATCTGGAGGAATGTCCAAAGGAATTTCTTGACGATCTTTCAAAAAAAACTATTGGAGGAACTTCTGGAAAAATTCCTTGACAAACTTCTAAAGAGAAATTTTGGCGCTTGAAACTGGTTCACGTCGCCAAGCCGCCACCGCTGGCTGAAAATGATCTATCACGCCACCGCCGGTAAAATTTGAATCAGCGCACAGGTCTACCTGGAAGTACCCGGAGGGTGGTCAATCCGATCGAAAATCGCCGATATGTACTCCAGTGTACTTGTTTTACAAAATCATGAAGTTTGACATGTCGCAAGATGGATTTCGAAGCCGATCTGCCAGTGACCACTTTTTCCTGGATGGAGGTAACCCCAGTCCCCGGAATATATTCGGAACCAAGGCCATTGCAAAAAAACTGACCTCTGTTCCAAAAACTATAGGAATTTTGTGATCGATTCCAGAAGGTTGCTTGAAAATCCGTTAGAGATTAGCTGAGCTGCGTGGTTTTGAATTTCAAGTTTTGTCGTAAAATAGGGGTTGGGGACGTAGAGTAGAGTGGGGCAAGAGTACGCACTTAGTTTTCAATCGATCATGTGGCCCTTATGAAGCAAGCTTCTGCATATCAAATCAGTGTCGATGATTCATATATTCTTCCTTTATGTTACCCAGTGGAAAAAATATTGAAATTATTGAGATTCGTTATAGTAGAACCCTTATTGCAAGACACCTTAAAAACGCACTCTTACCCCACACCGGTGGGGTAAGAGTGCGCATAGAATGGAGTAAGAGTACGCACTTTTCCAATAATGTGTTTGAATTAAATATTAACACAAATAAGAGTTAATAACATTTAATTGATGTTTAATGAGCATATATTAGGGAATGTTTAAAGATTACGTAACTCTTAAAGGGGGAGGGGGTCCTAAAAATGTGCAATTTCATACGAAAAACCATTGCTTTTTATAAATACAAAAAACTACAAAGGTAAAAATATATATCAGGCTTCGCGTGACGTATACAAAGGCATTTCCTTTAAAGAAAGTCCACCAATCACGTAACGTAAAATTTGGCTATTTCATCACCCCTCCCCCCCCTATCTTACACTATTTATGAATCCTCTAAAAATTATATGGATCGTCACACATCTCACAACCCCTCCCAGCTAAACGTTGCGTAATTTATGAATGTTTCTTTTGATTAAATATGAAATTATCATTTAGATGAAATTGTGTTTTCGGACTATGTTTAGGTGTACAACAAGTCCTAATACAATTTCATTATTTCGCTTCAGTGCTTTGTTCGCTAAGTCCTTTCTAACACCGAATTACTTCAACTTATCCTAAAAACTTGTGATAATTTCAAATTCTGTCCCTTTTTTCTTAGTTGTGGATCTTTACGCTTTGGAAGAAGTCTAATTTTGGCCGGAGATACGGGTTTGACATCTAAACTTGAAGATTCATATGCGTACTCTTGCCCCACCGGTTCCTGCGTACTTTTACCCCACAGTGCCAAAAATTATTCAAGTAATGGTTTTGACTTCTTGGAAAACCAACCGGATTGGTGTTCTGTACCATAAAGTACTCTATACAATAGGTTATCGAAATGGTATAATGTTCACCTGATTGAACGTATATATGGTAATGAAATACTAGTTGCGGAAATCCAATTATTTTTAGCAAAATGACCAAAAAGTTATCTAACTCCATATCTCCCTTGTTGTTTATTCAAATCGTTTACAATTACACATGATAATAGTTGGCCCGAATATCTGTCAAACTGATGCAGTGCTGCTAGTTTATCTTTTTTTATTACTTCAAAAAATCGAAAACGTACTCTTACCCCACGCGCACTCTTGCCCCACTCTACTCTACGGGTTAAAGATTGTTGTGGGATACTGACGGGGACCCTTTAGAGACTCTAACGGGAATCCTTTGGGGATTTCAATTGAATAGAATAGTAGAATAATCAATGGTGGATCGCGAAAGACAAATCTTAATTCGTACCTTTGCTACTATTTTGTCCCACATACCAGCTTTTTAATTACAATCTTAGCAATTATTCGATGATTTAAAAACATAAAACTTTATGAGGTCAGTGGCCTTATTTTTTTTGTGCGATATTTGGGCAAATAGAATGAAGTTCAATACAATAATCCACATCTAATCAAAATCCAATCCAGAACTAACCCAAATCAAATCGGAACCCCATTTAAATCCAAATTTAATTCATATCCAAATCTAGTTCAAATCCAATGAATGAATTATTGGCAGTGGCTGATTTTCTACTCGCCGCTATCACATCCAGGCGCTATAGTATATGCGCAAAACAGCCAGCAAGAGTTAACCGCCAGAAATTTGTATGGCGAAAGACATCTAACGCTGGTTTTCTCAAAATTAGGAACTTTTCATGAAAAACTATTTGGTACCGATTATGCAGGAAGGTGTCCGCTACCATGCCTACCAAATATTTTTTTGATGAAAGTGCTTATTTTTGAGAAATCGAGCCTTAGATGCCTTTCGCCATACTGATTTCAGAAAGTTAACTCCTAGTGTGCCGCTGTAAGCACGCTCAAAGCAGGCGATTCATTATTGGCAGTGGCTGATTTTCTACTCGCCGCAGCCACATCCAGGCGCTATAGTATATGCACAAAATAGCCAGCAAGAGTTAACCGCCAGAAATGTGTATGGCGAAAGACATCTAACGCTGGTTTTCTCAAAATTAGGAACTTTTCATGAAAAACTATTTGGTACCGGTTATGAGGGATGGTGTCCGCTACTACGTATACCAAATATTTTTTCGATTAAAGTGCTTAATTTTGAGAAATCGAACCTTAGATGCCTTTCGCCATACTGATTTCAGAAAGTTAACTCCTAGTGTGCCGCTGTAAGCACGCTCAAAGCAGTCGATTCATTACGTGAGACGTATAGAGTAGAGTGGGGCAAGAGTACGCACTTAGTTTTTAATCGACCATGTAGCCCTTATGAAGCAAGTTTCGGCATATTATATCAATGTCGACGATTCGTATACTCTGCCTATCACCCCTATTCTTGTTTACGGACGAACGAAACTTTCGAACGAAACAGTTCGTTCGAATCGTTTCCCCATTTGATTTTGCTGGCGTAAACGAGAATGTGCATCAGCTTTCATTCGAAAGCGCGTTCGTACGTAAACAAGAATAAGGGTGTATATGTTACTTACGGTCGTCTGGGAGATACCAAAAATTTTAACATCTTTCGAAACGCCTCACTTCATACGAGTCGCAGAATAGACACAATATGTATTTAAGTGCTGAACCAGTAAACGATGTTGACTCAATTTGGTACTGTACGGAACATGACGCATCTGATGAATGCCATTGTGGCCCGAGGGAAAAAAATGTTCAGGTGGTCTCTTTGCTTATACGACATTAAAGTCTAAAACATGTTTTTTTTTCTGTTTTTATTTCTAATCTCTGTTTTGTTCTGTTGTGTACCACGAAGTTCTTATCAAACGGGAGATGCTCTCTGGCGAACTATAATTTTAGTATTACAATAGGCCACACCGTTAATTACGCCATTTATGATAATGAATATGATAAAGAGTAACTAGATGTCAATCCACATACATTCAATTTTCTTTCTTATATTTGACACAATAATCATTATAATAAATTCCGTAATCTAAATAGGCTTTCAACATAAAATATAATTAAGAATGACGACTATAATGTTAATTATGATAAGCTATTTACATATTTGTCTAGAGATTTTCTCATCGTTTATTTCATTTTATTACATTCATTAATTTCATGTATTTTAACGATCTAAACATTTAATAATTGAAACAGTTGACGAACCATGTCATGAAAGATGTGGCCTACGTTTTCTAATTTGAGTTGATCTAGGTGAATATTACCAGAAGGCCGCAGTAGCGTGAATAATTATAACACTCCCGGCCGATCGTTAAGTTCTCCTCTAGGCAGCGGTATACACATAATCGATTTCCTGCAAGACGTCCTGGATATCTGGTAGCTCACTTACTTTTATGAGATCAGAGCAGAAAAAAGAAATCTGAAAAAACAGAATGGTTACGATTGATGAAAAATTAATAAATAAATATATAAATTTTTGTCTTAAACTAAAACCTGGGTGATGTTAACTTAATTTTAAATGGGCGTCTGCTTTACGACAATGTCCAGGAATGTACAACATATGGGAGATCCCACAAGGATTTCCGTCGAAATATCTGAAACTTTATCGTCGAAATCCCTGGAAGATTTACTTCGGAATTCCTGAAGAAATACCGACGCAATCTCTGTTGACCGAGCTAAAGAATAACGATGGAAATGAGAATCCTTCAGGATTTCCGACTTAATTCTTTCAGACATTCTGACAGGATTCCTACATTGACAGGAATCCAACGGGAATCCATCAAGGATTCTTATGGAAATCCTTCAAGGATTCTTATGGAAATCCTTCAGAGATAACGACAAAAATTCCTCAGGGATTCCTTCAAAGATTCTCTCGGAGTTACTTTAGGGCTTTCATCGGAATTTCTACGAGTATTACATCGGAAATTCTTTAGAGATTTCAAAGCGAATACTTTTGAGATACCGATGCGAATCCTTAAGCGATTCCGAAGGTAATCCTTTATATTCCGACAGGATTTCTTCAGAGGGTAATTTTTCTGGAATTATGATTTCTGTCGCAACTTCTTGAGGAGTCCTGGAGGAAATCTTTCAGAGATTTCAATGGAAATTCTTCAGTGATTCAGACGGGATTTTTTTATGCTTAACGGTAATCCTTCAATGATTCCGACGGGAACACAAAAAAAAACGACGGAAATTTTTAAGAGATTCCGACGGAAATCCTCAAAAGATTCCAACCAGAAATTCTAAAGAGATTTCGCCAGAGATTTTGAAAAGATTTCAACGGGAATCCTTCAGAGATTCTGAAGGGAATTCTTATTCTAGTATTTTGGAGGAAACAGTTCAGGGATTTTGACGGGAATTTTCCAGGGATTCCGACGCAAATCTTTCGGGGATTCCGACGGAAATCCTTCTGGAATTCAGAAGCGAATCCTTTTTGAAATCTCTCAGGGATTCCGTCGGAAATCTCTCAGCGATTCCGAAGAAAATCCTTCATATCCTGACGGGATTCTGACAAAAAATCCTAAGAAATTCTGACGGTATTTCTTCAACGATTCCGACGGACATCCCCCTAGGATTCCGACGAGAGACTTTCGGAGATTCAGACGGGAATCCTCCAGAGATTTCGACAGGCATCCTTCAAGGATTCCGACGGGAATTCTTCAGAGATTCCGATGGGAATTGTTCAGAGGTTCATGGACTTCGACAGGGATCCTTCAGGGATTTTGACGATAATTCTTTAGAGATTCGAAGCGATTGCTTTTAGGATTCTTAAAGAAAATCCTTCCTGAATTCCGAAGGTAGTATCATGGACTCCGTTGAAATATGGAGGATCCACTTCGGAATAACTGAAGGATCTCCATCAGAAATACTTGAGGATTCCCTTCGGAATCTCTTAAAGGGCCATCCACAAAGTACGTTACGCTTTAAGGCGGTGCGGGAGTTACGAGCAGCGTGACGATTCATACGAAAATGTTATAGGTTCACTGGAACTTGAGGATTCCCGTCGGAATCTTTGGAGCATTCCCGTCAGAATCTCTGAAGGATCATCGTCAGGATTTTAGAAGAATTCTCGTCGAAATCATTGTAGAAATCCCGTTGGAGTATGAAGGATTCTCTTCGGAATCGTCGCGTCGATATCGATATCAAGGATTCCGAAGAAAATCTTTCAGGGCGGGAGTTCATCAGGAATTCCTACGGAAATCCTACAAAGTTTACGACGGGAATCCTTCTGAATTTCGAAGAAGACCCGCCAGAATCTCAAGTATTCCTGCTGTGACATCAAAAGGATTTCCATCGGAGTCTCAGAAGGATTTGCTTCGTAATCGCTGAAGAATTCCCGTTGAAATCCTTTGAAGATTTTAGTCAGAATTTCTGAAGGATTACCGTTGGAAACCCTGAATAGTTTCCGCTGGAATATTTTTATTTACGGATTCCCGTCGGAACCCCACCGACTATAAAAATCTCCTTGCGGAATCATTGAAAGATTCCCGTTGCATCCTTTTGGATTCCCGTTGGAATTTCCTGAGAATTCCGATCGGAGTCTCTGAAAGATTCCCGTTGAAATCCCTGTAGGATCCCTGTCCAAATCTATGAAGGATTCCTTTCGAAGTCCCTTAAGGATTCCCGTTAAATCCTCGAAGGATTCCCGAAGGAATCCCTGCAGGATGCCCCTCGGAATCTCTGAAGAATTCTCGTCAAAATCCCTGGAAAATTCTCATCGAAATCTCTAAAGGACTCCTGTTGAAATCTCTGAAGGATCTCTGTCGAAGTCCCTGAGGGATTCCCGTCGGAGTCCCTGAGGGATTCACGTCGGAGTCTCTGAATATTCTCTAAAGGATTCTCGTCGGAGTCCCTAAAGGATTCTCTTCGAATTTCGAAGGAATCCCGACAAGAATCTTTTAGGAACTCCGACAGGAATCCTTTATGGATTCCGACAGGCATGCTTCAGAGATTCCGCCGAAAATCCTGCTGGAAATCCTACGGGAATCCTCCAGAAATTCTGACGAAAATCTTTGAGTTATTCCGACGGGCATCCTTCAGGGGTTCCGACGGGAATTCTTCAAGGAATCCGACGGGCATCCGTCAGGGATTCCAACAAGAATCCTCCAGGGATTTCGAACTTCGAACACACAGATATGGGCCCTCCTTAGCCATGCGGTAAGACGCGCGGCTACAAAGCAAGACCATGCTGAGGGTGGCTGGGTTCGATTCCCGTTGCCGGTCTAGGCAATTTTCGGATTGGAAATTGTCTCGACTTTCCTGGGCATAAAAGTCTCATCGTACTAGCCTCATGACATACGAATGCAAAAATGGTAGCCTGGCTTAGAAATCTCGCAGTTAACAACTGTGGAAGTGCTTAATGAACACTAAGCTGCGAGGCGGCTCTGTCTCAGTGTGGGGATGTTATGCCAATAATAAGAAGAAGAAGATTCCCGTCGGAATCCCAGACAGAATTACCGTCGGAATCCTAGACAGGATTCTCGTTGGAATCCCAGAAGGATTCCCGTTGGAATCCCAGAAGAATTCCCGTCGAAATCCCAGAAGGATACCCGTTGGAATCTCTGAAGGATCCCTGTCCACATTTATGGAGGATTCCTTTCGAAGTCCCTGAAGGATTCCCGTCGGAGTCCCTGATGGATGCCCGTCCGAATCTCTGAAGGATTAAAATCCCTGGAAAATTCTCATCGAAATCGATAAAGAATCCCTGTTGAAATCTCTGAAGGATCTCTGTCGAAGTCTCTGAAAGATTCACGTCGGAATCTCTGAAGAATTCCCATCGGAATCTCTGGAGAATTTCCGCCGGAATCCCTGAAGGACGCCTGTCGAAATCTCTGAATGATTCCCGTCGGCATCTCTGAAAGATTCCCGTCGGAATCCTAGAGAGATTCCCGTTGGAATGCCAGAAGGATTATCGTTGGAAATTCTGAAGATTTCCCGTCGGAATCTCTGATGGATTTCCTGTCCGAATCTCTGATGGATTCCTGTCGAAATCCCATAAAGATTTCCGTCGAAATCTCATAAGGATTTCCGTCGGAATCCCATATGGAGTCCCAGAAGGATTCACGTCGGAATGCCTGACTCATTCCCGTCGGAATCTCAGAAGGATTTCCATCAGAATCCATGAAGGATGTCCCTCAGAATCTCTGAAGGATTCCCTTCGAATCCAAATCCGGGGAATTTGAAGGATTCTCGCCGGAATCTCTTAAAGATTTCCGTCGAAATTCCAGAAAGATTCCCATCGGAAGGATTCCAGTCGGCCCGGAAAAATTCCCGTCGAAGTCCCTTAAAATGTTATGTCGAAATACCTGAAAGAACCCTGTTAAAATCTCTAAAGGATACCTGTTAAAATCCCCGAATTAGTCCCGTCAAAATCCATGAAGTATTCTTATCTGAACCACTAAAGGATTCATGTCGGAATCAATGAAGAATTATCGTCGGAATACCTGAATTATTCTCGTCAGAGTCCTATTGTAACCTCTGAGTGATTCTCCTTGGAAATTATCGGATCGTCGGAATCTCTACTCGTTTCCCCTAGGAAATCATTATTTTTTTTATCGGAATCGCTGAAGTATTGACATCTGAATCCACGGAGGATTCCCGTCGGAAACCCTAAAAGATTGCTATCGAAGTAATAACATCAGAATCCCTGAAGGATAGACGTCGCAATCCCTGAAGTATTCATATCGGAATCCTTCCAGTATTCTTGCCTAGATTCCCTCTATAATCCCTAAACGATTCTTATCGGTGTTATTGAAGGATCTCTTAAAGATTTCCTTCGAAATTCCAGAAAGATTCCCATCGGAAGGATCAGTCGGCCCGGAAGAATTCCCGTCGAAGTCCCTTAAAATGTTATGTCGAAATACCTGAAAGATCCCTGTTAAAATCTCTAAAGGATACCCGTTAAAATCCCCGAATTAGTCCCGTCAAAATCCATGAAGTATTCTTATATGAATCACTAAAGGATTCATGTCGGAATCAATGAAGAATAACCGTCGGAATACCTGAATTATTCTCGTCGCAATCCAATTGTAATCTCTGAGTGATTCTCCTCGGAAATCATCGGATCGTCGGAATCTCTATACTGGTTTCCCCTAGTAATGGCCCGTTTACATATGAGCTAGTTCTAGCGGACAATGCACTATCCGACAATACTAGCACGAAATTAGCATAATGTAAACGCTTATTAGCAAGGACAATTCCTGTTTACATTGTGCTAATATCGCGCTAGTATTGTCGGACAGTGCATTGTCCGCTAGAACTAGCTCATATGTAAACGGGCCATAAATCATTATTTTTTTTATCGGAAACGCTAATGGCCCGTTTACATATGCGCTAGTTCTAGCGGACAATGCACTATCCGACAATACTAGCTCGATATGGCCATAATGGCCCGTTTACATATTCGCTAGTTCTAGCAGACAATGCACTATCCGACAATACTAGCGCGAAATTAGCATAATGTAAACACAATTAGCCAATGACAATTCCTGTTTACATTGTGCTAATATCGCGCTAGTATTGTCGGCTAGTGCATTGTCCGCTAGAACTAGTAGTGTATATGTAAACGGGCCAATACACTAGTTCTAGCGGACAATGCACTAGCCGACAATACTAGCGCGATATCTTCTTATATATAAAAATGAAATGGTCTGTGTTCGTATCCGCATAACTCGAAAACGGCTGGATGGATTTTTTCATTTCTTCAGCAGAAACATTCGTTATAGTTTCCGACGGGTTTATATGATATTTCCTCATTGGGAAATCATTAGTAAAGTTGATTAAATCGTGAAAAGCTAAAATGAAGATTTGTATGAGAATTTCGCATGGGTTGACAACGCGCATTTTCGCCTACTATGCAGGACAACGTCTGCCGGGTCGACTAGTTAGCACAATGTAAACAGGAATTGTCATTGGCTAATTGTGTTTACATTATGCTAATTTCGCGCTAGTATTGTCGGATAGTGCATTGTCTGCTAGAACTAGCGAATATGTAAACGGGCCATAAACGCTTATTAGCGAGGACAATTTCTGTTCACATTGTGCTAATATCGCGCTAGTATTTTCAAATAGTGCATTGTCCGCAAGAACTAGCTCATATGTAAACGGACCATAAAGTATTGACGTCTGAATCCACGGAGGATTCCCGTCGGAAACCCTAAAAGATTGCTATTAAAGTAATAATATCAAAATCCCTGAAGGATAGACGTCGCAATCCCTGAAGTATTCATATCGGAATCCTTCCAATATTCTTGCCTAGATTCCCTCTATAATCCCTAAAACGATTCTTATCGGTGTTATTGTAGGATTCCCGTTGGAATTCCTGTAGCATTCTCTTCGAAATCCTCGAAAAATCCCAAAATCGCAGTCCATTAAAGCTTCTTTCTAAAAAGAACTCGATTTCCGCCAGCGTTAACTTTAGTTTTTAACTAAAAATCTTACTGACTTACGGTATATGCTTTTCACCTACCTTACTCCCAAATCCCAATACGATATCTATTATTGCAGTTCCTTAGCAGAAACTGTCAGGAGGAAATGATCGACGAATCTATTATACCATCCATACTTTCCCTTGGAAGGAATAACATAATCGGATCCACAAACTGCCGTGTTTTGTTGGAGGTGGCACCGGCCGACCGACCTACAATTTTTTTTCTGCCCACTGTGCTGTTCATAATAGCGAAATATCTGTATCACGGAATCTCAGGCCTGCAGATGTCAAGCTAATCAGGTTGAATTCCTGAAGAAAATACAAATAAATATTGCGTGAGAATTATATTCGGCAATGGTGTTAAAACCGAGATTTCGAACAGTCACTCATTAGGATACTTACTTATCCATCTTCCTTGGAGGAACAGCAGTCGGGTTCCGAACTATACAGAGTGTTTGTAGACAAGTTTTTTGACACTTACATACTTCCTTATTATAATGCAAGCTTATACACAACACAGTATTTAAAAAGTTATTCAAGAATCTCAGTTCAAGAATATCGCAAATGGAAATACAAAACCGGGGAAGAAAAACAAAACATGATGGTCGAGAAAAACAAAAACAAATTCATTTGTCAATTATGCACGGTGAAAAATATATGCTCAAAAGTTGACAGATTATGGCGTGTGACTTGGTGTCTTTTCATGTGTATACCTAGAACTCTACACACCGATGGAGACTTCAAGCGCAACACGAAAAAAATCCTAGTGTCTCGTCCCGGTTATTAGTTCCTGCCATATCTACTATCAAAACGTAGGTGGTCAGAACACCAGCATCGACGACCACTGCCTCGCTATTCCCAGTTCCAGCTTTGACGTTATAATAATAACAGAGACATGGCTCGACTTCCAGCTAAATGTATGGTCACGATTACGAAGTATTTCCTTGCGATCGGAATCAACACAACAGCAGGAAGTCTACTGGTGGCGGTGTCTTGATTGCCGTGCGTTCCGGAATCAAAGCAAAACCAGTTGAAAGCGATTCTTTGAGGAGTCTTGAAAAAGTTTGGGTTCAATCGAGATGGGTAACCGAAGACTGTTCCTGTGCTCGTTGTATATCCCTCCTGAGCTGGTCCGTGACATACAACTAATCGATACTCACTGCCAGTCAGTCTTCGCCGTCTTAGAAACGGCAACTCCGACTGACGAAGTGCTTGTCCTGGGCAATTTCAATTTGAACGTTGTCTCTTGGAAGCAGTCCCACAGCGGTTTCCTTTACCCTGATCCAGAACATTCGATCCTGCATGCTGGGGCTGTCAGCCTTTTGGATAACTACAGCTTAGAGCATCATTATCGGTCGCGAGCATTTTAATCACCCGCGCAGCGCTTTCATTTTAGTTTCGTCACTCGTTTCCGTATCGGTCACAATTTTCGGCTCTCAATTTGGTTGCTGTATTCCGTACCGGTGACGTTTTACAGTTGATAGTTCATCAAATAGTAGCGCTCTTATTGCGCTACCAAATTTGGTTACCTGTCAGTCGCTCTACTGTTATAGCAGCGCGTTTAGTAGCGACCGGTAAAGTGTCAAGTAATGATTCTGCGCTGCCAAACGGCTTAAACTCACCACCGGTAATCTTGCTCTTAGCCACTCTTAGGGTCGATTTCTTCATCTCCGCTTAGGGCTTAAACCAGGTTTAAACGTATGGCAGGGTGGCCACTGAAATTCGATTTTCAAATTCCCGGTTTTTTCCCGCTTTTCCCGATAAATTTTGTCAAATTTTCCCGGTTTTTATTTAACTTGAAAAAAAACAGGGTAAGAGTGTTGGCACTTTAACTAAGTCTTCAAAATTTCCTTTGCAATTGCAATTCGTTGCATTGATGCAAAATCCAAGGAGCAAGAGAATTAATGCTCCCTTTTTGTCAAGTGATCATTGATTTGAGGAACTTGCATCATTTTGGAAAATACTGCATCATTAATTTGAATCCTTTAATTGGATCCGAGGCAAAGGCAAACACATGGTGCGTATTATTAGTAACCGGTTTGGTTTCCACTTCGTTGTTATGTCGCGAAGACGATTGTTGGATGACACTGGATATTGTGTCATATTTAGCTTTTGTAATAGGAAATTACATTTGAAACAAAGTGAGAGGTCCGTAGATAAAAACTTCAATCAATCAACTTCCAAATGCTGGTGATGCTTCCGATGTTATTTTCCTGAATTTAAACATATTTAAACATTAAACAGCTAGCATTTCAACCAGTCAAACATAATTCCATTCCACTACTTTCCACTCGAACTATCCTGTTTTCCATAAATGTTGCGTAGTTCCAGCTTTTAGCATTAGGTTTCATGCAACAGATAGAATCGCCAGTATCATTATGATGAGCTCTATAGATTTGGTGCTCGGAAGGTTGTTGTCTACATTTTTCGCTGCTGCTGTCAGCTAGAAGTTTTTTTTCGTCAAAATAAATAGTTAGTTCCCTCATTCGATACAGCGTTACCATGTGTGTCCTAACACTCGAATCATATACATATAATAAAGGATAAAAAAACGAGAAAGTTGGACAGGAGAATCAAACTCTCACTCAAGAGATTGACACAATTGAATATGACACCACTAGCCATATAACCACATAGCCACATTTGAGTTCCAAGCTTTCTAAGGGCAATTTGATGCTTCGATTCACAATTCGGTAGATCATCGCCTGAAATGATTTGAATCAATGATGCGATATTTCCAATCAAGTGTGCAAAAGAGCAATTGAAAGCGAGGAAGCAAATTTATCCCAATTTAAATCATTTTTTCAAAGCATGCTTTTAACCCGAAGATTCAAATCTTTGTTTCACTTTTGAAAATAATGAAAACATGCTGGAAGAATCACATAAAGCGGAGAGATTAAGCTGTCATGTAAATTGATCTTCTCAGTGATTTGTGAAAAATTTTAAAAATCACAGTGGATAATGGGTGTCCGAAATTTAACGTGGACAGGCTTCATTCACCATCATAACCTTTGATTATATTATCTACATTATCTTCGATAAATGTTACTACCTACTTAATTGTTGTGCCTCACACACACCATCTACTAAAATCAAACAATTTAGTTTGAATGCGACTGAGTAGCAGACCTCAAAATATTCATCTTCATGAAGCAACTTCGGTCCGAAAATTGACAAACATCGCATGAATATTCAAAACATAGAATGACATAGTCAGACGACTACTCCACGAACTCATTCATTCGACTGTCACTGAGTGTGTTTACAATGTGGGAAGATCCATAAAGTACGTCACGCAAAAATCGGCGATTTTCGACCCCCCCTCCCCCCTTCGTCACACTTTTTGTAATAAACCTCTAAAATTTTTGTATGGATCGTCACGCTTCTCTGAACCCCCCCTCCCCCCTAGAAGCGTGACGTACTTTGTGGACGGCCCCTGTGCAGAAAAAACATAATAAGCATTGTTTATGTTGATGTTTACCGTTGAAAGTGCCTCGCGGATGAACATCGGATTCAGTTCTATGTGATACATTACTTTACTCATTTGAAACGTGTTCAGATTTCAGATAATTTATCAATTTGTGAAATGTGCATAAATATTCAATGACTAATATTCAACTGAATATTGACTGTCCAGAGCCGACTATGAATGTGTCGGAGTGAACTGACAAATGAAGAAAAATAGACTTCACCAAAAATTTTCGATTATTTTACACTCTGCTGAGTAGTAAATATTGAAAAGTAAATTGTTTCAGCTCCATTAAAAACTTTGAAGATTTTGAATGTAATTTGACGAAATTTTATTTTTTCCCGGTACATGTCCTGAATTCCCGGTTTTTCCCGCTTTTTTTCCCGGTGACTTCGATTTCCCGTCTTTTTCCCGCTTTTCCCGTTTTTCCCGGTTCGGTGGCCACCCTGGTATGGGTAAGCACCGCTTAAGAGTTAAGCGGAGGTGAAGAAATTGGCCCTTAGCCAAATTAACGGCATTGTGAATGAAAACGGTCGCACTTTGGACCTATGCTTTGTAATCAGACAGGACAATGCACCGCTCATCTTGCCAGCACCGCCAGCACCTTGCGCACTGGTCAAAAATGCTGCTCATCACCCTCCACTATTTATCAGCATTGAATGCAGTCACGTACACGACTTCATCGAACATGCTGCGCCCGTGTCATATGATTTCAAGAAAGCCGACCACTTGATTATTATAGATGGATTATCGAGTATCGATTGAGGAAATGTTCTCAATACGAATGATGTGGACGAAGCTGCTTTAGCATTTCTACATGTCATGATGTACGTCAGCGATAGGCACGTTCCAAAGAGAGTAACATTTCGCGACCTCCCTGGCAGACAAGCGGATTACGAAAATTCAAGACAGTTAAGAGAGCTGCTCTGAGGCAATTTACCAAGTATCGGACACTACCACTGCGAGATCAGTACGTGAGGCTCAACCATGAATACCAGCATGTCAGCCATCAGAGCTTTTTGCGTTACCAGCACGGTATAGAGCGTAAGTTCAAGCAGCGGCCGAAATCGTTAAGGAGTTACATCAACAAACAGCGCAAAGAGTCTGGTCTGCCATCTTCAATGCAGTTCAACGGTGAAATTGCATCTACCCCATCGGAGGTCTGTGGGCTATTCGCTATTTGCCAGTGTCTTCAGTGATGGGCGTATTAGTGCTGACCAAGTTAGACTCGCAGCTAGCAACGTTCCATAAGGCAGCCAAACATTAGGTGTGTTAGATGTCGACGTTCACGCTATATCTAGGGCCGCAACAAAACTCAAGTCGTCCTATAATCCAGGACCAGGCTTTTCGTCTGCTTTCCTCAAAAAATAAATTTCTTGTTTGCTTGACCATGTTCATCGTATTTTTCATTTGTCACCGTTCAGTGGAATATTTATTTCTTGCTGGAAAATCGCTCACATGTTCCCGGTGCACAAGAAAGCTAGTAAACGCAACGTAGACAATTACCGAGGAATCACGTCATCAAGCGCCGTTTCTAAGCTGTTCGAACTCGTTGTCATGGAACCATTACTTTCGCACTGCAAGCAACATCTCAGCCCCGACCAACACGGATTTACCACCACCACTAGCAATTTGCTATGCCTTATTTCGTACATCACAAACAGCATGCTCTGAAGGATGCAAATCGATGTTATCTACACCGATCTGTCTGCCGCATTTGACAAGTTGAGCCACGATTTGCATTTCGGAAGTAGCCATGGAGGGATCCGTTTTGCCTACTGAGCTATGAGAGCCGATGCCAGTTGATCGATCTGGAACTTGTTCGTGCTAGGAGAGATACCACCCGGGCGATGACGATCGCCGATATACTACAGGGACTAATCGACTGCGTAGGTATTCTGGAGCAGATAGATTTGAATGTTCGACCAAGGACACTCCGCAATAACGGAATGCTTAGACCACCACTGCAAAGGACGAATTACGGACTTCATGGGGCAATCGGTGGCATCATCATCAAATGCAGTATGAAAAAATATTATAGCCCGGGACATCCTGGCTACGATCTGGCGATGGGCTAAACAATAGAACAATACGCGAGGAGAAGTGGATGAACGCTGTCATCAGAGGAAAAGTAGAATCACTGAAAATTAACACGACAAGGTATAGCCAATGGAATTTAAAATAATTTTAAAAATTACAAACAGAGATTTATTTGGAAATGATTTATTAGGCGAGATTAGAAATTCAATAAACATTAAAAATAGTACCATCTCCGTAATCATTTCAAGAGAAAACTTTATTGTCATTAACATTCAACTTAATATATGTATGATGTAGATAATCAAAATTCTAACCTCATGCCATTAATTATTTGTAAATATATACCGTTTTGAAATTTAAAAAAATATTTTGAGAGCTGCATCCCATACCTCGCTGTAATTTTTTTTTCATGATTCTACTTTTTCTTTTGATGACAGAGTTCATTCTTCTCCAAGCGTATAGAAAGAAATGCATCTTCAGTAGCAGTTATAAGCTGCTCATGTTTTATACTGGAAAACGAAAAACTAATCTTTCGAGGCCAATTCAAATGTCAAACTGTTATGATGTCGATGAAATAGTATGTTTTGTAGCTGATGACGTCATCTTCTATTGTTTTGAACGAAATGAAACTCCAGTAAATTCTGTTGCAAATTCGTGCAAAAATACAACTGAGCAGTATTCCAGTTATAAATTTCTCGACGAAACTGTTCGAATTTTTAAAACTATAACGTCTGTTGAAGATGGCATTTTTACAGTTTCAATTTCATTTCCTAACTCCCATACAATTTATATATAACTTATAACTCTTATATATAAGTTATAACTCTACTAAAGATGCCCTTACGGTATAGGCCTTTTCATGTGACACTGCCGAGACTGCACTTGTTTACAACTAGGGATCCTACATTCAGAGATATGCGAAAGCGGCCATCTTGAGCCAATCGAGCATTGAGAACTGTCAAAGTCTGAGCCAAATGAACATCGTTATTGTTGCAGATCGAAAGGTATTGCGATTTTGGTGAAATAGATTTTATGAAAAGTTTTATCGAATAAACAATTTGTTTTGCTTTCGTAAGTAAAAGTGGTCTAGTTGATGCCTTATATCGTGTTCATTCGTATTGCTCTTTAATTTTAGCGAAAATGCACTGCTAGAGGATGAACAAAATAATCAAAAAGTGTCTTCGAATGTAAAGTCATGTGCAAGCCTAAACATTTTTCACTGCGGCATGTGCTGGCAGCGTTTGTTTACGAAAATAACAGCGTTGCTAAATCGTCTGGAAAAGTATTCGCACATCTCTTAATATAGGATCCCTATTTAAAACCGCTGAACAGGCCTGCAAGTCCGAAGCTGTCACTTTCATAGAAGAACTGTCAATTGACGATGAAATCAGCTGTTTTTAACACTCAACTAAACTATCTTAGGGACATTATAAGCCTCATCTTATGAAGCATGGAAAAATAATCGAATTTCATTTTCATCGTACCTCTTTATGACAATTATTTGGTCTGATATGAAATTCATTTTTGTGTCTTATGAAGTTCAAATAAGTTTTCTATAGAAAAATAAACATTAGAGTTGTCTTATGATTTTCATCACAACTCTTGATGTGAAAAACTCATAAGAAAAATCTTATGAATTGAGAAGTCAACATGGCAGAATATGCAGAAGATGATCGTTCAAATTGGTTTTCCTCGCAAATTTGTTTTAGATGATTTACCAGCGGAATGCAGCAGACTTATACTGATCATCAACCGGGAAAATATTGTCTCCAGATAGATCAGTTACAGGAAGCGATTTTCAATTGGATTGCCATCAATGTGAGTAAATGTTTTCTTTTGAAAAAAAATTCTTCCCTATGTTTTACTTCTAATTCATATTTACAGAATCTTAACGATAATATTATTCACCAGCAGAGGAAACCACCGATGATGAGACGACTCTAAAGTCTCCCTTATCGATAATATTATTCAACATTTCCCGCACTAGCAGCAGAGGAAACCACTGACGAGTCTCCCAACTGGTAGGATGCAAGATGCAACCATCTCGACGAAATATCTATCGGATGAATCCGGAGGTATTGAAATCAGTAATGTATTGGTTACGGCAGCATTGAATAACATTTTTTGCGACGTGAAGAGCAATTATATATATTTTGAAAATAATAAAATATTTTGTTGTGTTTAATTGTGTATGTTGTATTTTCACGTTTTTTTTTGTTCTTTAATTTCTTTGATCTCACAAGAGAGCACATAGAAAAATCGTGTTGAAAATATTATGACCCTTATATGCGAGGTTGATTGATGTTCATAAGATTTTCTAACGATTTCTTTATGGGTTCTGGATAACTTATTTTTTTCATAAGACAAGCTGATGAAAATCATTCTCGGTCAAACAACACACAGTTTATAAGAAAATCGTAAAAAGTTTGTAAGTAATTCTTATAGCAAAAAAACATAAGATATTCGTATGATTATCGCTAGTTTTCTTGGTTGAGTGAACGACTCGTGAAAAGGCCCAACCGACCATATGGGGAGGTGCATCGAATGAATACAATGATGTTTAAGCGGTGCGCTGTTTACTGAAAAAAGAGTATTCATTTTCGAGTTACATCGAGTTTATTCAAAATGAATTTCGGCACCGCTCAAACGTCAAATAATGAACCTATGCACTGCCCCATGGGCGATGGGTAAT
>NW_026943684.1:0-24912 GCF_024139115.2 Armigeres subalbatus
ATAATGCAAAGCAAATATGACGACAAATCTGGGAAGCATTAAGGTAAAAGGGCTTCTAGATAAAATGGTCACCATGAACATCTTTGTCGAAGAAAAATCTATTTTATGCACCATCGTGGGTGACAATGGGGTCTGGGGTGAGAATGGGCCATCGCTTCTCACCGGCAGCTTCTGGAGGTCGGATAACAAAATCTGTTCCGCAAGGCCCTCTATATTTTTAGTCTTCTTGCCCTCAGATACATTCCCAATCTATTCTACAAGGTTCTCAAGTACTTTCATATTTCCTCGAACGCAATGGTCATCCACGACGATGGTAGTAATTAAATCGTTAATGTTCGATGCTGGCAGTTTTTTTTCTTTCCACCCCACACTACTACAGTCTTAAGCTGATGGATTGTAGAAAAGGGCCGTGAGAGTAATTGAACATCCCTTTCTTCTTTCACATTAAGGCAGCATAAGTGAAACTCTATAGGAGTCGTTTGGTGAGATCCTTACACAGATTGCAGTAGTATTCACATCGACTACGTTTACTACACAAATTGTATTTCAATCACAGCAGCATATCCTAAGTATCTGTTGCAGAATTGAGAACTGATTCCTGTATAAAAATTCACAAAATATAGTAAAAAACAAAATCATTTCAAGGATATTACAGCTGCGACGTTGTATGACAAAGTTTAATGGAAAACAAATAAATTTATTATAAGCTTTATTGAATCGGAAACACAATATTTCTCCAAATTCTTGTTATCTTCATCCACTAAGAAAGTATGTTTCCACTTCTGAAGTCCCTACCAGAAAGAATCCCCTGAGTAAATATTTATACCTATCCGTCATTTAAACAAGTTATTCCAGTTGCATCCGCCTCGGTGATCAATCAAATAATGGTAAACCAGGAACTGAATCCTAAAGAGGAATGCAGAACAAGTCTCTCACTTACATTATCTCATTCGAATTTCCATCGGAAATTCATTCGAGCCTATCGAATTATCTCGAATCATCGGAATTCACCGAATTTCCATCGGAGATTCATTCGAATTTCCATCGACCAATCGAATTTCCATACCGAAATTCGTTCGAATTTCCACTTGAAATTCATCTGAATTTCCATCGGAAATTCATTCGAATTTCCATCTTGAAATTCATTCGAATTCCATCAAAATTCATTCGAGTTTCATTTGAAATTCAATTCGAATTTTATCGAATTATTCGAATTTCCATCGGAAATTCATCTTACTTCCATCGGAAATTCACCCGAATTTCCATCGAAATTCATTCGAATTTCCATCGGAAATATTATCTTCGGAATTTCCATCGAAATTCATTCGAATTTCCATCGTGAATTCATCTCGAATCTTCCATCGGAAATTCATTCGAACCTCCATCGGAAATTCATCTCGAATTTCCATCGGAAATTCATCTCGAATTTAATGGAATTCATCTCATTCGAATTTTATCCGAAATTCATCTTCGAATTTCCATCGGAAACGCATTCGGAATTTCCATCGAAATTCATCTCGGAATTTCCATTTGAAATTCATTCGAATTTCCATCGGAGATTCATTCGAATTTCCATCGGAATTCATTCGAATTTCCATCGAAATTCATCTGAATTTCCATCGGAATTATCTGAATTTCCATCGGAAATTATTCGAATTTCCATCGGAAATTCATTCTGAATTTCCATCGGAAATTCATTTGAATTTCCATCGGAATTCATTCGAATTCTATCGGAAATTCATTCAATTTATCGAAATTCATTCGAATTTCCATCGGAAAGTTCTACCTTCAAAACTTCCATCGGAAATTCATTCGAATTTCCATCGGAAATTCATCTTCGGAATTTCCATCGGAAATTCATTCGAATTTCCATCGGAAATTCATCTGAATTTCCATCGGAAATTCATTCGAATTCTCGCACCATATCGCAAATTCCATCTGAATGCCCGACTTCCATTGAAATTCATTCGACTTACCAATTTTATCGAAAAGGCATTTGAAATTTCCGTCGGAAATTCATATCTGAATTTCCATCGGAAATTCATTCGAATTTCCATCGAAGTTCATTCGAATTTAATCGAAATTCATATTTAGTTCTCATCGAAATTCATTTCAATTTCAATCGGAAATTCATTTTTGACTTCCAATGTGAAATTCATTTTGAATTTCCATCGGAAATTATTTGAATTTCCATCGTAAATTCATTCGAATTTAATCGGAAATTCATTCGGATTTCCATCGGAATTGTTCGATTTTATCATCGAAATTTCAGTTTGATTTTCCATTTAAATTCATTTGAATTTCTATCCAATTTTATTTCCATTTACTTCCATCTATCTTAGTCTCCATCGGAAAGTCTATTCAAATTGTCGGAAATTCATTCCGAATTTCATCGGAGTTCGAATTTCCCTCGTAATTTTATTCGCTGAATTTCTACCATTGGAAATTCAATTCCCACTTCCATCGGAAATTTTAATTCGAACTTCCATCGGAAATTCATTCGAACTTCCATCGGAATGGCCTCGAATTCTTACCATCGGAAATTCATCTTCGAACTTCATCGGAAATTCATCTTAAATTTGTCGGAAATTCATTCGAATTTCCATCGGAATTATCTGAATTTCCATCGGAAATTCATTCGAATGGGCTTCGGAAATTCGTTCTATCTACCTATCGGAAATTATTCCAATTTCCACCGGAAATTCATTCGAATTCCCATTGGAAATTCATTCGAACTTCCATCGGAAATTGATTTGAACTTTCATCGAAATTTATTTGAATTTCCATCGGGAATTCATTCGAATTTCCATCGGAAATTATCTGAATTTCCACGGATTCATTCGAATTTCAATTTGAAATTTATTCGAATTTCCATCGGAAATTCACCTAATTTCCATTTGAAATTCATTCGAATTTCCATCGGAAGTTCATTCGAATTTCATCGGAAATTAGTTTTGGTTTCAATCGGAAATTTTTCGAATTTCCATATCGGATACTCATCTGAATCTCCATCATCGGAAATTCATCTGAATTTCCATCGGAAATTCATCTGAATTTCCATTTGAAATTCATTCGAATTTCATCGGAAATTCATTCTAAACGATCGGAAATTCGTCTGGAATTTCCATCGGAAATTCATTCGAATTTCCATCGGAAATTCATCTGAATTTCCATCGGAAACTCATTCGAATTTTCATAGGAACTTCATTCGAATTCATCGGAAATTCATTCGAAATTCATCCGAAATTCTATCGAATTTTCATCGAAATTCATCTTGAACTTCCATCGGAAATTCATTCCGGATTTCCATCGGAAATGCATTTGAATTTCCATCGGAAAGGCATTCGAACTCCATCGGAAATGCATTCGATCATCTTCCATCGGAAATTCATTCGAATTTTCATCGAAAATGCATTCGAATCTCCATCGAATATGCATTCGAATTTCCATCGGAAATGTATCTCTAATTTCCATATCGGTTTTATCTGAATTTCCATCGGAAGTTCATTCGAATTTCCATCGAAACCATTCCCCAATTTCCATCCGAAATCTCATTCTGAATTCTTCATCGGAAATTCAATATCCGAATTTCTATGCTGAAATTCATCTTGAACCTCCACCCAGCTTTCTAAACTCCATCGAAAATCCATTCCAACTTCATCCGAAACCATTCCCATCTACCCATCTGAAATCGCATTCGGATTTCCATCTGAAATTTACTCCACTCCATCTGAAATTCATTCCACTGAAATTCATTCGAACTCCACCTGAAATTCATCTGAACTCCCATCGGAAATTCATCTTGAACTCATCGGAAATTGGGTCTTAGTTCCATCGGAAATTCATTCAATCTCACATCGGAAACGCAATTCCACTTTCCACGTCGGAAATTCATTCGAATTTCTAACGGAAATTCATCTGAGCTTCCAACGAAAATGCATCTGAATTTCCATCGAAATTCATTCAACTCTATCCGAAATTCATTCGAATTTCCATCGGAAATACCTACTTAAATTTCCATCGAATTCATTCGAATTTCCATCGGAATTATCAGAAATCTACCGGAAATTCACACTTAACTCCATCGGAAACGGTTATCTTCGAACTCTCATCGAAATTCAATTTGAATTTCCATCGAAATTCATTCGAATTTCCATCTGAAATCTCTTCGAACTTCATCATCGGAAATTCATTCGAATTTCCATCGGAAATTCGTCTAATTTCCATCGGAAATGTTGACTTCGCTTTCATTTGAAACCATTCAAATTTCCATCGAAATTCATTCGAATTTCCATCGGAAATTATTCGAATTTCAATCGGTAATTCTATTCGAATTTCCATCTGAAATTCGGTCCAATTACCATCGAAAATTATCTGAATTTTCCTCGGAAATTGATGCATTTCCTGATGGAAAATTCACCACCGAATTCTCATCGGAAATTCATTTGAATTTCCATCGGAAATTCATTCGAATTTCATCGGAGAAATTCATTCGAATTTCCATCGGAAATTTATCTGACTCTCCATCGGAAATTCATTCGACTTCCATCGCAGCACCATTCGAATTTTCATTTCCGACACCGCCCTCGAATTTCCATCGGAAATGCATCTCGAGTTCCCTATCGGAAATTACTTTTCTTCCGAAATTTCCATCGGAAATTCATTCGAATTTCCATCGGCCCGTTCTAGGCTCCATCGGAAATTCATTCGAATTTGCTTAGAAATTCATTCTATTTCCATCGAAATTCATTCGAATTTCCATCGGAAATTCATTCGATTTTCCATCGAAAATTCGTTCGAATTTCCATCGGATTCATTCGGAATTTCCATCGAATTCATCTCGAATTTCCATCGAAATTGGTCTGAATTTCCATCGGAAATTCATCTGAATTTTATCGGAAATTCATTCGAATTTCCATCGGAAATTATCATCTTCGAATTTCCATCGGAAATTCATTCGAATTTCCATCTGAAATTCATTCTGAATTTCCATTTTAAACATTACCGAATTTCCATCGGAAATTCGGCTTCCAATTTCATCGGAAATTCATTCGGAATTTCCATCGGAAATTCATCTGAATTTCCATCGGAAATTCATTCGAATTTTCATCGGAAATTCATTCGAATTTTCATCGGATTCAATTCGACTTCCATCGGAAATCTCATCTGAATTTCCATCGGAAAGTCTTCGAATTTCCATCGAAATTCGCCTCGAACTCATCGGAAATTCATTTCGAATTTCCATCGAAATTCATTCGAATTTCCCATCGGAAATTCATTCGAATTTACCATCGGAAATTCATTCCAATTTCCATCGAAATTCATTCGAATTTCCATCGGAAATTTATTCGAACTTCCAATCGGAACCATTCATTCACCTCCATCGGAAATTCATTCGAACTTCCATTTGAAATTCATTCGCACTCCATCGGAAATTTATTCGAATTTCCATCGAAATTCGTCTCGAATTTCCATCGGAAATTAATTCGAATTTCCAGAATCGGAACGCCCGAATTTGTCGAAATTGCCCACTTCCATTTCCGGAAATTCATTCGAAATTCTCCATCGGAAATTCATTCGAATTTCCATCGGAAATTCACATCTCGAAATTTATCGAATTCATCTGAATTTCCATCGGAAATTCATTCGAATTTCCATTTGGAATTCATTCGAATTTCCATCGAAATTCATTCTGAATTTCCATCGAAATTCATTCTGAATTTCATCTGGAAATTCATCTGAATTCTCCACCTGAAATTTCATTCGAATTTCCATCGAAATTCATCTTCGAATTCCATCGGAAATTCATTCGAATTTTCATCGGAAATTTCATTCGAATTTCCATCGGAGATTCATTCGAATTTCCATCGGAATTCATTCGAATTTCCATCGGTTCGCCTGAATTTTCGTCGATCTCATTCGAATTTTCACTTGATTCATTCGGAATTTCCATCTGAAATTCTTCGGTTTCATCGGAAGTTCTTTCGAATTTCCATCGGAAATTCATCTGAATTTCCATCGGAAATTCATCTGAATTTCCATCGGAATTCATTCGAATTCTCCATCGAAATTATCTTCGAATTTCCATTGAATTCATCGAATTTTATCGGAAATTCATTCGAATTTCCACCGAAAATTCATTCGAATTTCCATCGGAAATTCATCTGAATTCCATCGAAAATTCATTCGGATTTCCATCGGAGAAATGCCTGCAAGAAAGTGCTTTTATTCTCAAAACAGTCAAGTTTATATTGATGGTAATCTAGGAAAAAATGTATAACGTTCCATTGGAAAAAATATTGTTAAACAAATTGTTACAACGTAGCAATCATTTATGTCTGTTCTTTTGATGTAAATAATGAAAATCCTTTACGAAATCGACGATCGATGTATTCCTGCAGTTCAATAAACTGTTACAAGTGTAGGCTATATCAGAGATTGATTTTTTCAGAAAATACTGCAAAGTTCGTGTTCTTGGAAGAAGAAATTGCTGCCAGGTAAACCATTATGCCTTCGATCAAAATGTCTTTCGTGTGGCGCCTCCTCCTCCAAACTGCAGTAAATTTTTATTCATGATCTGCACATTATGAGGTTGTAAATCATTATTATTTAGTGCCTTTGCATCCCATGCCAACAAACAGGGTGCTTAACTTTTTTTATTGTCACGAAAAAGATTTTTCTGTCCATTATCCAACTTCAATGCTGTTTTCGAAGTAACATATACAGTCGCAATGAAGAAGCGCTCTCTCTACCTTTCTTCCATAATAATTGGCTTGCACTACAACTTCATACAATCATAAATCTTCCGGAAAATTGGTCCTACTCAAGAGGCATTGTATTTCACTTCCTTTCCCTGAATTCCATCATCTGTTGGGAGCGTGACGCAGTGGAAAATAACGTCCGGAACATCAACATCACTCAAGCTACAAGTAATTACCGTAGACCTTCTTCGCTACCCAAACCAACCCTTCGAATTTATTTCCATCTCCACCACTTTTCCCATTGTACGGAATCAGCAATGTGAAACATTTCTTAAAAGAAGAACCAACCCGGCTTCGGGTCAAAACTTCGTCCAATTTCCCACTGGAGCGAAAATCACCAACCGGAAATCAAAACCCACACCACTTCCGCCGAGTCCAGCTTCGCTGAACGAGCCTGCTCAATCAATTTCGGAAGATTATTCTATTGACCAGATCACCTGTCAGTCTGCCGCGCAGGAACGGACTTCTCCTCAGCATGTGTGAAAGTACGCCTTGAGTTAAAGGAGGAACAACCAATACAAAAACACCGAATCGACGCCGCTCTGCCCCGTTCTTGTACTGATGCTCAGAATCAACCTTAAACTTACGCACCTGAAAGAGAAAGTAGAAGTTTTTGCCCCAAGCAAACTGAAGAGATCCGGGCGGACCCCGATGCGATGGATGAAAGCCTTCAATCATTGTCAGGGCGAACGTTCGTCCGTTGTCTTTGTTGGTCGTTATGTGTCAAATGAAATCAAAACAATCAAAGTTAGGGTTTGATTTATGCAACAGAGTAAAAAGAAAACGTATTGCAAACATAAACAATGCTGCATTGAATAAAGGATGAGTGATGCAAAATGAAAAGTTAAGGAGTGAAGCAGCTTTATAAATACAGCAGTGTTTTCCGTATAAAACACCTTGCTTTGTCTAATTAATTTATTTCGTCTGACCTAATCAATATTAAACGACACCGAACACTTTCCCGCAGTAAGGATGGTTACACATCTTCCCTGGTTGTCCATTTTATTCCCGCCGCCCCTCACCACCGCCCACTGGTTCGCGAACTCTATTAATATTGGACCCATCACCCATCGCCGAGGCCGAGCTCGACGAAATCGAATATAGTGATGCACCGCACTGCCATTGCGGTTACCCCTTCAATGGAAATGAAGATGGAAGCGTAGCCATTCCTATCCCAGCCTGCCACCGAACGGTTGAACGGTGGCATATTTGCAGGAAATACGTGGCTCGGCAAGGACTGGTGGGTCGCCAGCAGCAACGGCAGCGGTTCAATAGATTTGGCTTTGTTCAGCCCCTTCGGATGAGATGTACCGAGTGGAAATAAACTCCAGATGATTCCCGGAAGTGAAACGGAAGAATTGGACTTTTTGACTTTGGGCTTTTTTCCACTGACGTTAGAAAGCGTTGAACGAATTGTTTGAGATTTGAGTAAAGTGGATGAGATAATTCAATATTGTATGCCCCAGTGTTTATTAACTTGACAAAGTTCTTTATCGGTTAGATAGACGTTACATATTAAATTTATGTACAAAGAAACATGCCCGGATAAAAAAGACTTTTGTGCAAAATTTTGAGGTAAAACGATTTGATATTTTGGCTTGTAGTTTTATTTAAATGTTTTATGACAAAATCTTTCACAATGCTAGCCCAAGTATTTAGATCAAGAAGAAGATCTTTTGTGCACATGCCAGATTTTTGTTTAATTCAATCACCAGGAAACAAAGTCCTGCTATAAATGCTAAAGATCCAAAACGAACTGAAGACTTAAAAATGCCAGAGCAAAATACTCGACAGAAAACAATTGGCCCGCTGACTAAGTTTCGTGCCAGATTCATAAGAGTTTTAAGCACGAAGGCTGAGTTAGAGATTGGCTATCTCAAATTAAAATACTTGGTCATTAAACGATTAGCGTTTACTCTGCTCTGCCCGACGTTTCGACCATCCAGCCTTTTTCAAGGGAAAAATTGGTCAATCGTTTTTGTGCTAATTTACATGTCGTTCTTGGTGTCGTATGGTCATAGTGTTGGATTTTTTTTGCGTTGGTTTTGTTTTACAATTTGATATTTTATAACCGTCAAAATTGAATCGGCGCGCCGCCGTATGAAAATAAACCACGCCGCCGAATACTTTTATACCACGCCGATGGCATTTATACCTACTGCTAAGTCTAGATTATTTATCTAGCTCCTGGCTTATTCTCAAAAATAGACCTTTTTAGCTAAAAAGTAGCTAATTCAGCATGAATTGTTTGTTGGGGAACCACTAGATCCTTAGTGTACAACGTATGCTCGGTCAATCAAATCAATAAATTTATATGAAACGAAATGCGCCAGACATTTAATCATGCAGGAAATGAGGGAATTGTTCTTCAGAACTTTTTCGGCAGAACGCAGTCCGAAAATATTTCTGAATTTCATTGAAAAATTGTTTAGGAGCATTATTATTTATTATTTATTCAGACTAAGGTCGAAGTGGCCTGTGCGGTATATAAGAGTCTTCTCCATTCGGCTCGGTCCATGGCTACACGTCACCAACCACGCACTCTACGGAAGGTCCGCAAGTCATCTTCCACCTGATCGATCCACCTTGCCCACTGCGCACCTCGCCTTCTTGTGCCCGTCGGATCGTTGTCGATAACCATTTTCTCCGGCTTACTACCCGACATTTTTGGCTGTGCCTCACCACCACAGTCGTCCGATTTTTGCCGTGTGAACGATGGATTGGTTCTTCAACAGCTGATGCAACTGTCAGGTTCATTCGCCTCCCTCCACGTACCTCCGTCCGGGCCATCCGCACCTCACCAATTATAGATGGTGCGCAGCACTTCCTTCGAAAAACTCCAAGTGCGTTGGTCCGGCCACGAGCATCGTCCAGGTCTCGTGTCCGTAGAGGACTACCGGCTCAATGAGCGTTTTGTAGACATATCAGTTTGGTACGGCGGCGAACCTCCTATTCGATCGGAGCGTCTTGCGGAGTCCAGCATGTACGTATGATTTGTTACCATGCCACCAAAAAGCTCCCAATGCTGGTGTTACTTTTCGGCAGTCACCAGTGAGCCCAAGTACACAAATTCCTTCTACTAACCTTGATTTTCGTCATCACAACACCGATGCAAAACTCGCGGTGAAAGTGGCTCTACATTGTCTTCTCTTGAACCTCTTCCTATTATGTACTTCGTCTTCGACGTGTTGATGACTAGTCCTGATCCGCTTAGCTTCCCCTTCCTCTTCAGTCTGATGTAGGCTTCCTTCCATTCTTCCTCAAAGTTACGCCATAATAATATTCATGCGTCGTCGGCGAAGTTTCAAAACAGCTGGACGACTTATTGAAAATTGTACCACTCGCGTTAATCCCTGCCTTCGTATTACTCCCTTCAAAAGCGATGTTGAATAGCAGACATGAAAGACCATCAATTTTGCCTTGTAAATCTCTTCATGCGGGTCATTTCGAAGGGACTGAGAATGCCCTGGAACTCGAATCGACGCACATCACCCGATCCATCGTCGCTTTGATCAACCGTGTCAGCTTATCCGAAAACCGTGCCGTGCATTGGCCACCATACCGCGCCGGTCCCGATCGATTGTGGTATCATGCGGCTTGCGATTGAAGTCGATGAACAAATGATGTGGGCACGTTGTAAGGTTCGTTTCGTCTGTTCCGCGCCCAGTTTATATCGTGCTTCGTTCGCTCCTCGTGCGGTGTTGCGGCAATCTCGCCCATGCTGCATTCTTCTCTTCCACTAACCGCCTGCCATTCGCCGTCATAACAGTCGTTTCTTCTGATCCAAGTACCGGGCACTAAAATAAGTGCAGCGGTTGCAGTGCTACCATTTATGGCGGATCGAACAATTTCTAGCTAATCTCAAGAGACGCTGTCGCCTAGCTGCTCTTCCGCCGGAGTGCCACTTGAGCTGTTGCGCGTATCCTTGGCTTAGTCATCAAAAATCAAAATAGGTGCCACCAATTCAATGTTAAAGCCTGCGAGCAGCCTGACTGATGACGTGCCGTTAAACACCGTCGAGAGTATTGAGTGCAAGGCATACTCGCAAACGAGGTAGGGCCGGATTCAATATCTGCACTGCGGTAAGTGCGTACGTTCGTGATGTCGGGAAGCACCACTCGTCGATTAGAACGTGTCTAACGGTTTGCTCAAATTTCTTGATTAGGTGATTTCAATGTGGCTCTTGTAGATATCTTGTGTGAGAAGAAAATGTTGTCGACTACCATTCTGGTGTGAGAATGCAAAGCTTATGCTCATCGTTACGTTGTTATCCGATGACCTCCCTACCTAAGCGTCTGCGTCGCCGATGACGATTTTTGACGTTTCCGCAGTGGGCGCAACCATCAAAAGGTGTGCTCTAGCGTTGTGCGTCTTTCTACGCCACTGGTCCCCTTCGTTTGGGCAGTGCACGTGTTGATGATCCTATAGTCAAAGAAACGGCCTTTTATTCTCAGCTGGTATTATCCTGCAGATGATTGGCTGCCACCCAATCACGCGTTGGCGCATCTTGCCCAGCACTATGAAGCCGGTTCCCAGCTCGTTGGTGGTGCCACAGCTTTGGTAGAAGGTAGCCGCTCAATGCTCGCTTTCTGTCATATCCAGCAGATTTCCCACCACTTCGCTACCACTAATACTTCGAAGTTGCGGGAATGTAATTCATCGTATATCAAATGCAAAACCCAGCCCGCGAGTCGTTGGTGCACTCATAGTTCCGCTGTTCCAGTAAGCTTCCAATCGTGATTCTTTTTATTCGTCACCTAGGGTCGTTGCTGCCATCGCAACGAGTCGTAATATCTTCTTGTTTCGCTCCGTAACGGTTGTTTCTCAGTGCGGCTTATTATCCTGCTCAAACCTCCTGTCTCGTTGCTTTAGGGCCGTCGTGTCAGGTCTGTTCAACGTCCTACCTAACACAACTTTTGGGCTTAGTAGCTTTGAGCGGCACACGGTCGCTTTGGCGGAGCCACTTGGTGGAGCTCACGGTGGATGATGCAGCTTTTTATAGAGGTTTAACAGGGCCCACTGTCAAACCCCACCACATCCTAGGCAGGCGCCACAACTCGCAGATGGCCTGGGGACGGATCGTAGTTCCTTGCCGAAAAGTTACTTTGACCGAAATTCCTATCTAACTGAATGGCCATTTAGTCGTATGATTCATTCGGCCGAATGACCCTTTCTGTCAAACGATCATTACGACCAAACAGCATTTTCGGCCTGTTGACTCATATTCTGGCCAAAATGACTCATTTCAGCCAGTAGTAATCCCTCATGCTGTTTTCAGGATTTTATCCTAACCCTTATCGAAACCAATGGATCACACCCTCCTAATTTCTGATAGCAATCTGAACATGATTTCGAATAAGGATTAAAACATGAGGTACCGCTGTCGTTCGGGGTAAGACATTAAAGCCTAGGGGGTAAGATTGAAGCAAAACGAAAAATGTTTCAACTTCAAGACCTCCGAAACTGTTACGAATTTCTGGATGAAAACTTCAAACGGTTCGAAATTATATTAAAATTCACACGTCTAGGGAATAATCACAAAACAAATTCCAAGGATTAATTGTGTCAAAATTACAACGCTTGTAAAATTTGAATGTAAAACTATTGATCGAATGAACCCTGTATTAAAATAGTGTCAGTAATTCCTCACAAATCTATTACATAACTAAATTGGAGATCGATGGATACCCTGGTAGATCATATGTTACGATAATCTGTTTGTTGGTTAACGAATTTGCAGAATATTTAGTTTAGCGGTTCTTGTTTCTTTCGTAGCATGGCAATGGTAAGCAATTATTTTTAATGAACGATTGAATCGTTGTATCGTCACCGCTGAACTTTGCTGTATGGCTCCAATGTTACCCTCTGTGAAAGTAGAATGGGGTCAATTTGCTCAACATATAACTTGAAGCACCCCTCTCATTTATTATTTTTTCCCCACACAGTGGTAAATTTATTGTTCAAGCTTGTACCTAACTAATTACAACTTGTTTCCAATATTAACTACTAGAGCTTTGTAACATTTACTTGAAGCATACCACATTTTGGCCCAATGACACCCCCGTAGACGGTATCACTAATGTCCAATCTACGAAGTATCAGTGCAATATCCTTTGGTGGTATTAGACCATTCTGGATCTGGATTCCCAAGATGTGTTTTAAAAAAATAAAGATATCAGAGTACAATGATTTCCTGTCCTGTAAATACCTTCTTAAGAAGTATGAGGCAATGGTTGATGTGAATACTTTCAAACAAAAATAATGCGTTTGCCCGGACTAAGGCAGTGGTTAATGTGATTTTTTCTTAAAAAATAATGCATTTGCAATGCAATGGTGTGCAATTTTCGTCCATCTAAAAGTGTCCAACTGACGATCCTTCCCCTCCGACGATTATAAGCTGTATGTGTGGCCGATCAACATTCTGAGGTCAGTTTCTGAAAATTTATGAGCTAGCGATTATGTTGGGTATATAAACATACACCGCCGGTCGGTCACATTGTTAGAAATGTACTTTGGAACATTAGAATGTCTGATGACCTCTCTTTCTGGCGGCCGTTTAATTTCCATATTAAAATCTTTTCCCATGTTCGGAAGGAGTGGGCCAAGCCGAATAGGAAGGTCATTGCACCCTGAATGGATACCTTGCCAGGTCGATGTCCGTTAATAGGAATCGCAGATTTGCATATGACCCTGCTCGACAAACATTTAACTTTTTAACTTTTTGAGTTGGGATCTCTTTCACGCAATCGTATGCCAGTTGCAACTCTGAAGAATGTGATCTAGTGCGGTGGACAAAGTTTAAAGTTAAAAAAAAAAGAATGAACCTGCAGAAACGTGAAATAAACAAAACCATTAAATATTTACAGTGAAAGGAAACATTAAAAAAGCGTACTTGCTACAACGGGTCAGTAAGCCGTATTCGGAGATCGTAACGAGATTTTTGTTCTAGGATCGCGCGTCTATGTCTGGGATGGCTATTGCGGCAACGACGGATTAGCCCATCCAACAGAGGTACGGTACACTCCTCTGGCTGAGGGTGACGCGGATAGCTAAGGTCAATGGTGTGTTCTATTAGTGGCTGCATATGCCCTGCCAAATTAAATGGCCACTCAGGAACAGTTCTATCAATAGATGATAGATAGGCTATCGTCTGACCCTGTAGGTCAACCAGGTCGTCAGCAGGTGAGATTTTAACGCTTGGGCAGTGGAGTGGGAGCAGCCGCTGCACCAATGGTCAAGCGTTACTACAGGCACTTTCACGCGAAGCCTTCCGAAGCGATGATAGTCAATGATGAATCTGCCAGCATGTTCAGAAGGAACAACGGTCGAGTCATGGATTGACATAACGTTTGTCGTGTCCTGGTCTAGCACCAGACTTTAATTTGGAGGGTGAACGATATTGTCACACCCATAGCATCATCTAGCAATTCGCTTTAAGATTAACTACGGCGTGCAATATATCGAGGTCTCGGGGATTCCTGCTCGGGTCCGGGTGGGTAGAACCAATCACTTCTGACAGCAAAGTTTTCACCGCGGGCCCTGGGACTGGAAGCAGCCTGACCAACGTAAGGTACTGCTGGATGTGCGTTGGTAACTGTCCTATCTCGCGCGTGTGACGCCACCATGCCAAGGAAAGCCTCACCGAAAAATGGCAAACGGCAGTATACTGGTGGAGTGCCGAGATTGCGGCCCTTCGATCAACCTGCCTCAAGGCTAGACGAAGGATGCAACGTGCCCGCACCGAGGATGAAAGAGCGGACCGCCGTGAAGTGTTTCGAGCTGCGAAACTGGCCTTTAACCCTTAAATGCGCAAATTTTTTTTTTTTAAACAAACCGAAAATACATTTATTGTTAATTATTTCAATGATTATTTACGTTAAAAATATTTCCAACGATTTCTAAAAAAATCGCCTTGCGCCTTTAAGGGTTATCAAGGCCACTGGCAAAACGCAAAAAGAGAAGTGTTCGTAACCTATGGCGCGAAGGAGCCCAGCATGCCGAATTCAGGGGTCACGCCTACAGGATAGTGATGGCTAAGACCAAAGGGATCTCTTCACCCCCTGAACGGTCCCCGGATAGGTTGGCGAGGATTATCAAGGTACTATTCCCGCCACGACGGGCAAGTTGCTAGAGAGGATCATCCTTAACAGGCTGACCCCGTACTTAGAGGGTACGAACGGCCTGTCTAACAACCAGTTCGGTTTTCACAAGGGTAAGTCAGAACAGGCGAGGTATTCGATACTGTGCGTTAGTGACACTTGATGTGAAGAACGCATTCAACAGCGCAAGCTGGGATGCCATCGCACGTTGGGTTAACCGGCAGCCTGTCCGGTACGCCTGTGCCGGATTTTGGAAAAGCTTATTTTCAGAACCGTGTGCTATTATACGAGACCGATGCCGCTTTAGAGAAGGCGTCTGGCCATTACCGCAGGAGTCTGCACAAGGTTCAATACAAGGAAGTTCAACATCGAGGGTAAGAACTGACCGCAGCACACGCCGATCGATCAGCACGGGCGGAGGGATTGGATGAAGGCTTGGCAAGAGGCCTGCAGCTCGCTCAACATAAGACGGAGGTGGTTATCGTCAACAACCGCAAGTCGGTTCAACATGCAGTGATTCACGTGGGTGAAGTCGCGATCGCACCAAAGCGGAGTTTGAAGCTCCTTGGGGGTCGTAATAGACGACAAGCTGACCTTCGCCAGCCATGTCGACTACGCGTGCAAGAGGGCTTCGACTGCTGTTGCGGCATTATCGAGGATGATGCCCAACAGTTCCAAGGTGTTTGCCAGTAGACGAAGGCTACTGTTCTTAGGTACGGCAGCCCGTCCTGGGCGAGAGCTCTGGGGGTAACCAGTTACCTGTGGAAGCTGGAGAGCACGTACCGCTGCTTAACAGTAGTAGCTCAGAGGTGATATCTGCCCCTACCGCACGATATCATCGATGCAGCTTGCGTGATTGCGAGCATCATGCCAGTCAGGCTGGTCATCTGGGGAAGGTCGAGGAGTAGTTTTGAGCTACGCGGCACCAGAGGAGCCCGCAAAAGCATCAGGGGTGACTTCTGTTGCGCAGATGGCAGCAGCTGAGTGGGATAACTATTCTAAAGGTAGGTGGACCCACCGGCTGATAGCTAACATATCGAGCTGCGGAGAGACCCCATGGGGAAGTTCACTTCATCTGACACACCCTTCCTACCAGGCCATGGCTGCTTCCTGGCAGAACTTCCAGCAGGTTTGGGCAACGCGGAGAGCTCCTGTCTGCTTCCTGATCAACTGCCTTGGGTGTTGGCTGACGAAACTGCAGGCAGCACATACTGTTCAGTATGTCCTCGTTTCGACGTCGAAAGAAGGAGCTATGCTAGACGTTTGCTAGGTCGGGCTGCACAACCCCGATACCACTGTATCCAGAGGATGTGCCAAACGGTGGCGCGGAGAAGTGGAACGTTAAAGTTTCAGACTGCAAAACCACTCCAGATTGCCTGGAGCTTGCAGAGAATCTGGCGCGCCTGAGCAGCAGTCTGACAAGCATGACCAACTTGTTTGGTTAAGAAGTTAGAGCTGAAAACAGGCTGGGCGCGGGGGAAGTGAATGAGAGGATTGCACATGTCGAGTGTAAGAGTGTCGCAGCGGGTCATGATCGCCACCACGAGGCATGACAGAAGAGTGACCTGCATAGGTGTTAGGTATGGACTGCATATACCGAGGTGGGGAGGAACGTGGCGTGGAACTGTTGGTACCGGATCGCGCACGTGACACCTTGAGGCATGGTGAAGAGGTGAGTAGAGTGTGAGCATCCAAGGGTGGTATGTTAGATGGTGAGCAGCCAAGCTCAGACTCTCATGGTATGTTAAGGGCGAAAGCACCCAAAGATGAAACTCTGCATGGCATGTCAGAAGTGAATCCTAAGTAAAGTCCCATTATGATGTGTCCAGGAGCGTGCGTCAGGGAGGAGTAGCAGGTATGCTGAAGTGAGCACCCAAATAAGGCTTAGATGTGTGTGCTAGAGCGTGAATCAGGTGGTATGGTGAGCAATGAGCATCCAAGTTAGTCTCAAATGTTGCGTAACGGGTGAGCACCCAAGTTAAACTCATATGGTGCGTCAGAAAGAGTCTCAGGGTGTGTCAGAGGGTGCGTTAGAGAGAACACCCAAGACTCATACGGGATGAGTACCTGTGTGAGCGTGAATAAGCGAGTACATTAAGTACTGCCTATCCCCCAGAAGTAGTTTTAATTGTTTTAATTGCAAGGTTTCTAAGCTAAGTTACTATTTTTGCATTTGTATATCATGAGCCTAATACAAGGATACTTGTATTAGGGAAGTCGAGAAAATTGTATCCACGCATCTTACCGCATATCCCCAGGCCATCTGCGAGTTGTGGGGCTTGCCTAGGATGTGGTGGGGTTTGACAGTGGGCCCTGTTACAACCCTTCTTATAAAGCTGCATGTATCTCGCAAGTAGGCCCCACCAAAGCAGACTATCAGCATTCTTGTGCTCAAAGTGCACAAGCTATCCAAGTCCTGGTGTTAGGTGGACGCTAAACAGCCCTGACACGACGGCCCTCCGACGAGATAGGAGGTTTGAGCAGACCCAATAATATTCCGCCTAGAAACCAATCATTTAGAACAATATAAAGAGATACCTAATTCGATATAATCTGGCAAAAGATCTAGGCGTACGAATACAGGATCACGATTACCCACGAGCTTTAAACATGTGAAGGTTGTGTAGCGTCGCTGGAAGGTTTACCAGGTTGCGAAAGCAGGATGATTTACGATGAATTGGCATCCCCGTAACTTCGACGTCGTCGTGGCGCTATGGCATCATTTGCTGGACAGGACAGAAAGTGTGGAAAAGCGGGCATCGAACGGCTACCTTCTTCAATAAAGCTGTGGCACCACCAATGAGCTGGGAACCGGCTTCGCGGGTGCTGGGTAAGAGGCCAACGCGTGCATTGAGTGGCAGTCAATCAACGCGCTGAGATGTGCAAGCTGAGGATTAAAGGCCGTTTCTTCAACTATATAAGCATCATCAACGTGTACCACCTACCCACGAATGAATGGAGAACCCGACGACGAGAAAAGAAGCGTTCTACGCACAGCTGGAGCAGACATACGATGGATGCGCCCACTGCGTGGACGTCAAAAATCGTCATCGGTGACATGAACGGCAGGTAAGGAAGGGAGGAAATGTATGCCAGACCGGTCATCGGACCGGGATAGTCTGCACACCGTATCGAATGAACAACGCTGTGCCAACGATGCATAAATCTTCACAGCCTCCCGCGAATGGTAGGTCCGGAAAGCACCCCTTCTAACCACAAAAAATATCCACAAGGCACACATGGAGATCACCTAATCAAGCTAACGGAAAGACCAAATCAGACCCACGTTCTAATCGTACGCAAAATTCTTCCTCCGACATCACGAAAATTTCGTCCGCACTTACCGCAGTACAGAATATTGAATCTGACCACTACCTCGTTGCAGCGGTATGCCTGGTGTCGCCCAAAACTCTCGACGGTGTACAATCACGCGTCGAAGTCGGACGCCGCGGCTCAAAACATTGGGCTGGCTACAAGACGCCAGACTAGCCGTAAGAATACGCGCAGTAGCTTGAAGTGGCACTTCCAACGGAAGAGCAGCTGGGCGCAGCATCTCTTCGAAGATGGCTGAGAGATATTCGATCCGTACCATTGGTAGCCATGCAACCGCTTTGCACTTTGGCATCGGTGCCCCCTGGATCAGAGAAACGACTGGTAATGACGCGCGAATGTGTGCAGTTAGTGGGAAGAGAAGAATGCAGCATGGGCTTAAGAGATTGCTGCAACACCGCACGAGGGCGAACGAGGCACGATATAAAACAGGCGCGGAACAAGACATGAAACTCGATTTTCTCCGAAGGAAAAGAAAGCGCCAGCAGAGAAGAATCGGAGACCGTGAAGAGACGAGCAACTGTACCGCTTGCTAATAACACACACGGAAGTTTCATGAGAAGTTAAACCGTTCACGTAAGGGCCACATGTGTCACAGCCTCGATATGTGTAAGGGACGCAAACGGGAACCTTTCTTACAAACGCCTGAGCGTGAGGTGATCCAAAGGTGGCGGCAGCATCTACGAAGGAACAATTCTGAATGGCGATGATGGCAGACGAAGATGGCGGTATGGTGAGTGGACCTGGGAAGAACGCACGCAGGACATAATCTTACCGGCTCCGGGAATCTCCAGGAAATCCGGTGGAGGAGTATGGCCATTGAAGAACAACAAAGCCCCTGAGCTTGACCAACTAACAGGAGAGAGCTAATAAACACGGTGGTGAGGTCACTGGCTGAGCGCTTTTGGGTCATTACCAAGATTTGGGAGGAGGAAGTTTTGCTGCAGGAGTGGATGGAAGGTGTCAGTAGTCCCATTTCTATAAAAAGGGCGATAAAGCTGATTTTCAGTAGTAACTACCGCGGCAATCGAACATTGCTGGTGAACGCTCTACAAGGTACTCTCCCAAATTCTACTGCCGTCGACTAGCACCAGGAGTTGAACCTCGGTGCAGTACTCAGGCGGGTTTTATAGACGGCGCTCTACCATGGACCAGGTGTTCGCCATTCGTTAAGTACTAGAGAAGTATGCCGCGAATATAAACGTGCCCAATAACATCATCCATTCATCAGACTTCAAAGCCACATATTATACAATCGATCGGGATCAGCTATGGCAGCTTATGCACGGAAACACGGACTTCCGGATAAACTGATACGGTTGATCAAGGCGACGATGGATCGGGCAGATGTGCGTAGCGTTCTGAGTTTCAGGGCATTCTCGAGTCCCTTCGAAACCCGTGAGGGTTACGGCAAAGTGATGGTCTTTCGTGTCTGCTATTCAGCATCGCTTTGAAGCAAGTGTAATACGAAGAGTAGAGATTAACACGAGTGGTACAATTTCTTCAATAAGTCCGTCCAGCTATTTGGCTTCGCCGACGACATAGATATATTATGGCATCGTAACTTTGAGAAGATGGAGGAAGCCTACATCAGACCACTGAAGAGGGAAGCCAAGTGGATCGGACTCTTGAATATCAACACGTCGAAGACGAATTGTGATAGGAAGAGGTTCAAGAGAAGACAATGTGTGGAGCCACCCACCGCGAGTTTGCATCGGTAATCAGACGAAATCAAGGTGGTGAAACCCCAATATTACTTGGGCTCATCGGTGACTGCCGAAATGGATACACCAGCAGAGAAATTCGGAGACGCATAGTGGCTGGAAATCCGTACGTACTTTGGACTCCGCAAGACGCTCCGATTCTGAATGAGAGTTCGCCGCCGTACCAAACTGACAATCTACAAAAACATGCATGTAGATCGGTAGTCCTCTACGGAGAACACGAGACCTGGACAATGCCTGTGGAGGACCAACGCGCACTGGGAGTTTTCGAAAGGAAAGTGCTGCGTACCATCCTATGGTGGGTGCAGATGGCGGACGGTACGTGGAGGCAGGCGAATGGAACCACGAGTTGCATCAGCTGTTGGAGCGAACCATCCAGCATCGTTTACACACGCGAAAATCGGACGACTGCGATGCGGCCATGTCAGTACACGTGGCCAGGAATGTCGGACAGTAACCCGGTGAAAATGGTTCTCGAGCGAACGATCCGACGAGGCATGCAAGAAGACGAGGTGCGCAGTGGGCAAGGTGGATCGATCAGGTGGAAGATGACTTGCGGACCCTCCGTAGACTGCGTGGTTGGCGACGCGTAGCCATGGACCGAGCCGAATGGAGAAGACTCTTATATACCGCACAGGCCACTTCGGCGTTAGTCTGATTAAATAATAATAATAATCTTACCGCACGACTAAGGAGGGCCATTTCCCGGATCCAAACTCTAAGTACTCGGAAACTCTCTCTTTGTAAAACCCTTCTTTGTGCGAATATCGCAAATAAATTCTTCCATGAATAAATCTTAGTGGAATTCCTCCTTAAGTTTTTCCGAACATTCTTTAGAAAGTTCCTGCGGAATTTGCTCGAGGAATTTCTTGAGAAAATTCTCCGAAAAAATCCTTTATAGATTTCTTAAAAATCCTCACGAATCCCTTCAGAAATCGTCTGGGGATTCTTCCAAAAAATCATTGAAAAATCCTCCGAAAATCGGTAGCATTTTTTTCGTGAAGGCTTAAGAATGGAGGATTGAAATTTCAAACGACCTCAAGATTACATTGGAAATTTCAATCAGGGTGTTCATAATATGGATGGAAACCGTGGTGGAAACGGTACTGATGAAAAAAGCAAAACATTCTTTATGGGCTACCAAACCATCAAAACATCATAAAAGAAATTTAGTTTATGGATTTCAATGCTGTTGAAACTGAATTATTTTTAAAGAATATATTTTCAAGATTTGTCATATAAAGCACTTAAGTTGAAAAAATCTGTACTTTTACTCTATTACAAATGAATAAGGTAAGGCTAGTTTTGTTTTTCTATATTTAGTTTACTGAATTATTGGAATACACAGGATTTTGTTTTTACACGATTTTTTTTTGCTCGTATTTTTGATCGTTTGACTTCAATTTGCCATCAAACTCTTCGCAACATGTTTCAAAAAATCCAGAATAAATCAAAGAAAAATCACATTTTAATTAATATACGTTAAAAATTTAGGATGAGTGGAAAATTGAAAAAATGTAAATAGCGTAAAAACAAAATCCAGTGTATTGGCTTTCTACTCAAATAGGTAGGTGTTTACCGAAGTAAAAAATCTGCGGGTAAATAAACGAAACTTATTCAGTCCTTGAGTTATGACGCGTGCTTCCGAATATTTGACCACCGAGAACTCCTCGAATGATATCAGATATAAAATTCTTTCATGCAATCAGTTGCCCTACTTCAGCATCACAAGTTGGATCCAACAGCTTCATCCGGGGACTCGTCCGCTCGTCATCCAACAGTAAATTACATTTGCTGAAATCCTCGAAATTCCCAATAATTATTCTTTCTGCACGAACGCCCTCTTTGAACGCCCCAATCAGAGCTTGCTTTAGCATTCGACCGCCCAACAAAAAAGCCAAACGACGAAATATCTGACATACGGTAAACATCATGAAATCTCAGCGATTGGCTACCGCAACAAAAAGATTCAAACGGCCGATTTGTCGGCAATCTGATGGCCCTTACGCAAACCAACACCACCAACAGGTAGCTGAAAGCTTCTACCGGTCCCGTGGTGATGATTTGCGGGAGATGCCATCGGCTTCAGATCACAAATCGACGTTTTAGTTTTGTTTACAAAATCACATACGTCCTTTTGAATAAGTACCTGAGAAATAATCGTAAAAAGCTAAACTTTGGGTCACCAGCACCATAACCATAGCAACCGTCGTCATCATCGTCGGTGGTCGCCATATCCTGAAGCTCGCTTCCCGCCCTCGTTCAAGTTTTGATAAGATTGCGAGAGTAGAACGCAAAAATAACATACAGCTCCACGAAGCATAGACAATAACGATAATTTGCCGTTCACCCCTTTGGACTGTGTGTTTGTCTTTAATCCGGATTTGTGCACGAGTTTCCCGACGTCTCATCAGAGTCATCTACCGTCGTCGTCGTCCGGATCCCCCGTTCTCGTCATCATCCTCGTTCATCGTCGATGGGATTAATGAGATTATAAACGGAAAATGTGCGACGCTTATTAGTTGCCTCTCGTGTGCTGCCTGATGGTTAGGAGTCGGGGTTTGGTGAAATAATTTAATTATCATGCTGATTTGCGTGTAGGAGGTGTGCTGTGCTATTTGATAAACCGCTTCAACGATCCCCGACGGGTGGATGGCAATCATTGGAAGAGACATATACTTTATAGGGTTGGATACTCTTCGTCGATCAGAATCGCAGATTTATAATATGTACCATGCGTCTCCATCTCCAAATATTTTTATGATGATGGATGTTTTGAATATCCCTACATATTCTACCCTCTAGGCCCATATTCCCGTGAAAATCACTTATGGAACATTAACATATTAAATTGTCAAATTTCTTTATAATCTTTTTACCTAATATAGGCATAAAGCATGGAATTTACTTCAATATACTCCAGAAAAATCACAAGCGACGAAACCCCCCGTTCAGAAAATTCGTATTTTTCAAACCAATCAACTGACGCATTCACGAATCGATTTATGTGGTCCAGTGCGGCTCATGAGCTTGCCAAATGTTAGAAATATTGAAACGACCGAAGGGAGGTCAGAGCATCTCTTCTAGATGCGATGAAAAGCGTTACGTCAACTGAGGGAGAAGCTTTACGGTTCGGAATGCAAGTGAGTCAACATGAGTGCTTGATGCCAATTAAATTATAGTTGGCAAAACAAACAGGTAAATGTTGTAGACGGAACTATTATGTCGGAATGCCGGTTGCAAATTACGATTGATTCCTTGGTTCATAAACTTTGAAAGCTAATAATTAGATTTCATTTTTCATTCATGCACCTATCATTCCATAGTTTTTCTTTTTTTTAAGTCACATAAAGCTCCCCGATCTGCATGCTCATGCTTTTCTTCCATTGTCATGCTACCTTAAAGCCAGTGTTGTCGTTAGATGGATTATTGAAGCTCCTTTCGGTACGTAAATTTTACCACACGTGTAATCACATATTAACTTCCATTCTGCACGTCTTCATCGTCTTGACGACCCGAACCGCCCGCAGATGGCGGAATAGTCCTGCCCATAATGCCGGTGTAATGCTATGTGAATGGAAATGGCATTTTTCGCATATCATCATCTCATCATTGACAGGCGCAGGCATATTCGAGACTCTCGCACCCCAGCCAGACCCCAACTTGGGCCAACTCGGCTGAGCGGTGAATAATGCGATACGGTGCTGATCCCTTGTGAACAGTTTTGCGGTTTACGGGGAAGCCACAAAAATTGTATGTTTGAAGCACGCAAAACGACACGACAACGGCGACGATGATGCTGATGATGATGATGAGGAAGACGACGACGTCGGACGAAAGCCCTTTTTTGCCGCACCACACCGCGTTCCTTCCTTCAGTCTCGATTCTAAGGAAAACTCACTCCCGGGAAATTGAGCCGTTTCTCGGTGCCACTCAGCTGCCCACCCACTCACTTGGTCCACCCCACCCCGGGAGAGTAGACTGGTCGCGGCCGTTTTACGGTCCTCGACGGTTTATCTCCGCCGTAGGATAGCGTTGATGATGGCGACTGCTGCTGAGGTGGGTGGCTATAACTAGACATTCTGCGGTTGAGGTTGAGATTAAATGTTCATGGCGGCGGATCCAGCCAGCGCTATCGGAGGCAGTACCAGCGCGACCTTCAAAATTAATTATTTACCTGTAGTGGGCACAGCTGATGGTTGTTATCGAATCCATTCACACGTTTTCGAAGAGAGTTTGTAAAAGATTAATTTCAATGGGTTTCCGATTCGTTTGTCGACTGCAGATTAGTTTGAAATTGTGGTTACTTCATGGGAATCGTTGCTGCAGGTCTTAACGAGTTTCCGTTCGTGGAATTATTTGATACCGTTACGTTGAATGTAATTAAATGAGTTCAGAAGCCATGGTTCTGTTGGGAATATGCACGACCGGACATCAAAACTTTCAGCTCGCTGCGCTTTCCATGAAATGGGTTGCGCTACATGGAATTACAGCGAATCATGATATGCAGCGCAAAAACTTTCATTCGCGGATCACAGAAATCCACGAGGTTGTGACAATGGTTCTCTATGGAAGTAGAATGCATTTTTTTATATGCATGAACCGTACATTTGTGATAAGAGTTTTGGCAAGTGGCATTATTTCGACCAGTTTTAGAAGAAAAATTATATTTTTAAGAGTCACATTTGAATTTGATTTCGAGTTTCTTTTCGTTACTTTGAAGCTGTTTAATAATGGAACTTTGGAACCAAGTTTTCCAGAATTGATCCCAGAAAGCAATGTATTCGCTTGCGGTTAGACGTTAGACGTTTGTTCAGACGATTATATAATTTGATTATTCAGAAAGCTTTTCGATGGTGTCAAAAACGTTAGACACAATCGTAAAAAAAATCGGTAAACTGTCTCTGTAATTGTTATAGATGGTTGCGTTGTTTACTGTGCATACTTATAATGAATCTGTTCCAGGATTTCGTTGGAATCCGTTCCAGGGTTCCGTTG